>NC_087202.1:136363397-136375897 GCF_015104395.2 Macrobrachium nipponense | reverse complement strand
ATAAATCATTTCTAGTTTTAGAAAGTGCCGCCCAGTTTTAGTTGTAGAGAATTAAGGTCTTTCTATGAAGTTTGTTGTGAGCTCCTCTCTGTGATTTGTGATGATCTTTGAGTGGAATATGACGAGGTCATTGGACAAAGGTAACTGCTTGATGATGTTCCTTTGATATTCCGTAAAACTACTATATTTTTCAACCAAAAAATGATTAACATAGGTTAATAGTTTTTCATCAGCAATGTTAATGAAAAACGGTTATTTCTATCAAGACCAGTCCTAACTAAAACTGCTCATATGTTTAATATCTTTCGAGTAAATCGGAAAAATAATTTATGAGAGGGTATCGACAGATTTCAGTAATAAAATGCAAAGATATTATTTAGGTTTTCCTCAAATCCCATGCATTTTCAATGCGCCATTGCCATCACAACAATCAAAATCTTATCGTGCTGGATTCATATTGAACACCTCGATGCAAAAATCTGATATTTGTTTTATACTTTTTATTCATCTGGTTGACTTTCCCGTCTGTACTTCGTACCAAACTGCTCTCTCCCAGGCGGTGTTTTTCCTTGTCTGTTTTTCTTCTCTTCTATTTTTCTTTCTCTTTTTCGCGGAGCTGGTGTTGTTCACGGTCCTAAAACCTTCCTTTTTTCTCCACCTTTCGGAACAGAGATTCTTACCCTCTTCCTGGTCTCCGTATGCTTCTTTTTTGGAGGTGATTTCCAGGTAGCTGGAATAATAGGGTCGTTGAAATCTTTGTTCGCAAAATAAAAGTGACGATTAGATCTTAATCTCTTTCGGTAGTTCAGGTCAATAGATTTTTTTAACGAATGTGGAGGAACATAACAAGGAATGAAAGAGAGATAGGGTGTCTGGTTATTATAGCGGTGAATATTCTTCCGAGACCGACGGAAATCTCAGCTCTCGGAAATCGATGGGAAAAGGAGAATGTTTTGCCTCTGGAAAGAATGAAAATTGGAGACTGGCAAAAGCTGCAAAGGGAAGTAGGCCACAGACATGATAATACATAATATCTGGTCTTGGTAGAGAGGAGAGAAAGAGAGATAAGGAGAGAATCTGTTATAAAAAAAAAAAAGTCTGATGTTCATCTCCCTTATACGATGGTCACACGTGTACAGTTTATTAATACCAAACAAAAACAGACGCGCACACTTTTGCCTTTCAATTTACTCTAATTTCTTGAAGAGTCGGACAACGTGTATCTGAAATGAAGACGAGGAAGTCAAGATGGAAGTAAATCATACATGATAATCGATTTCCCAGACAGAACCTGACAGCTGTTTCCTCTTTTATAAACATTCCGACCGATTCATATCTTATCCAAGGAAGGATGATACTTGGCTCTCACTAATACCGTTGCTTGTTCGATTGAAACGAGATGTTTCTAAACCTAAGATTAGAGTCTTTAGCTTCTTATGTAGTTAATATAAGCCTCGGTGTCCAGCTTCTCGGTTCCAGAGGTTGTTTATCCCTCACTCCGATGATTTGTGGAACAGCCTCCCTTAGGATGTCACCCAATTGGGACTTCGGAAGTTGAGGCGAAAAGGCAACGCATTACTTTGCTATCTATCATGCATTTTGATACACTTATCTATTCATTTTCTTGATAAGTGGGATCTCTTCATTCTGTATTTCCCTTTTACTTCGCCTTACTTCTTCCTAAGGAAGCTTGAATTTCAAGTAAATGACCCCTATGGGTTTGTTCCATATGAATAGGGTTCATCTACTGAATAATAATAATGAAAAAAACACCTGGTTTTCTTGTGAACATTACATAAGCAAATTTACTTCCTTCTCAGTGCTTTCCATCAGATTCTGTAGGTTTTCTTCGCATATAAGGGTCTGTTTGTTTTGTTGCCGTCTCTTCAAGCTTCGTTGAATGTAATTCATCTAGTATTCTCATATAAACCTCTCCAAACTTCATTTCCCGTCAACACCAACGCATACTGCTGATAGTCATTTGTCAAATACTTTCAGTACTTCAGTAGAATTATACTATAGCATATATATATATATATATATATATATATATATATATATATATATATATATATATATATATATATATATATATATTGTCAATCGTGACGGCCTATCCGCCATTTTTTCCTCTCATACGAGAGAAGCCACCTGGGAATTTGAACGAATGCAGCTTGGTCGCCCCTACCCAGAGCCTCGCCACACCCACCTACCCTAGAACCGTCTCCTCCCCGAGGTCTCTTACTTTCAGACGCCACTGCAAGACGACAGCGCCAAGTTGGCACCCCCCCAAATGGGGAATCGTGATGCAAGTCTAGGCCTAAAACAAAAGGGACAAAAGGTTGCTGACCAGTAGAAAACCCTCCAGGGGAGTAAACCCCCCCACTTTCGAAGGATGCGAGGGAGGAACCGAGGCATGGGTGGCCGTTCTTCACCGATTGAGAGTCTTAGGAGGCGGACGTGCTGTCTTCTGTCCGCCCCTTCTGAGAGGCAACTGTCTCTCCCTTAAAAGGTAGGTGTCTGTTGTATGAGAACCTCGTACCTAACCTATCCTTCCTCCTTCCGCAGGATAACATCCCATCCTTCCCTCCTATCCGTACGGAAAGAAATCCTACCCACCAATCCTTTGTTCCTCTCCCTCTCCTGCCCTCCGGCGTGCCCGCGTGGTGGGCTTCCTTAAGACCGTCTCCCCTCACCTGAGAGTAGCCTCTCTCCATAATGTCTAAGTGCTAACCATTTGTAACTGTAGCTGTTGCCATGTGTAATTCCTATAAGACTTATTGCTACGTCCATTAGTAGAAATAATCTGTATATGTCAAATAGTGCAAAGTGGATTAACGTATCTGTGCATATTAACTAGTGTTTAACTGTCGTAAATTTCCCTTTTCAGGGGACGAGAGTACGTTTGCTGAACTTCCACATAATCTGGTTACGAACTGGATAATCGTACTCATTCCACTCCATAACAAGCCCCTTGCAGCTTCAAGCTTCAGCGGTTAAACACGGTGTTATTCATGTACTTAACATCTCATCCGTTGTGCTCTCTTTAATTGTAAATAGCAACTGTTAAATACATTTATTGCCGGTATTTAGTGTCTGTATGCCGGCTGGCGACCTCCAATTTCCCTTCTTTTAACTATATAAATTATGATACACGTGTGCTAATAACTAATGAAGGCCTGAGCAAACGTAAATCGTAAGAATGTATATATATATATATATATATATATATATGATATATTAATATTATATAGATAATATATAGTAAAGGATGTTTGAACGTCGAAAGATCTCGCGGATACTCCGTTGTTTATTTGCCCACGTGGCATATACCTTTATTTATTGATTTATCATGTTCCTAACTATCGTGATTCAGTTATACACACACACACACACACACACACACACACATATATATAATAATCAGATATAGCTATACATATACTATTTATATATAATATATATATATATGTATGTCATATCACATTACATAATTCATATACATACATCGAGCTACAATGTCCTTTAATATCTAATTTGCTTTACCTCGAAAATTAATATATTTTCATATATGCTTAACCGAAGGGAAATTTTTTACACGATAATAGATTTGCCTGGTCCCAGGCGTGAACCTAAGAAGCCATTCAAATCCAGGCCAAGTGGTTAGCTCATCAGCCTGGCGTTCGAATCTCCCAGCTGTTAAATCTTTTGTCAGATATAAATTAGGTATTAAATGACATTGATATGTTAATATTTGTGTAGATATCTTATTACACATATGTTAGTGTGAATGTATGTATACTATACATATGCACACGTGCATACAAAAATAAGTATTATATATATATATATATATATATATATATGATATACAATGTAATATGTATAATATATATGTATAGGTATATACATTTTTATATATGTGTCTTGCATCGCGGTTAACAATGACGACATCATCTGCACAGATTTGCCGTTATCCCAACAAAACGACCTAGAATAAGGACAGTGCTGTGGTGGCAGAATCAAAGCTAAGCAAAAAATAAGCAAGCTCCCCACAGTTCTTTTAATCGTAACGGCTGACAAAATTTCCCACAGCCACACTTTCCTCTTTACATTACTTTTGACACGCAGGGTAATTGGCTTACCGAAATACAGAAAACACAAAACACAACCACATGTACTCACCTCGGACTCCAGATACTCAGGGCTAGGCACTGTGCCGTCCACTGGATATAGGCTAGCTGAGACCCAACCACCGCTGAATTTCACTACCCAAGACAACTCCAGCCCTGCACAACAAACCCCAACCACCAACACTGTCTCCAACATACAACTCACAGACACCAAAATGCACAACCAGTACAACCGACCTCTTCAAGTTAACCACAGCCAGACAGGCACACGCAACACTTTACAATATCAAAATCAATCAAATCACACAATATCTACTGACCATCAATGGATAAGACCACTACCAAACCAACTCTATGACTGACTATCACGACTCCATGTAACAGTCTCTCTCCACTGATATACTCGGCGATCGCTATAACAGAAAATACCCATACGCTTACGCTCGCCATCAAACCACTCCCATTCATCCCTCAACCAATTTTGCTCTCTCTCTCTCTCGCAACCCTCGAAGACGTTGTCAAATCTAAATTACCATCTTACTCCTCCATATTGTAAGTTTGACATTTTATTCAGATTGCCCCGAAATGAATGCCCTGCAGTGCACAGTTGCCATGTGCTTCCATCAAAACATTGAAAATTACATCGACTGTTATCACACTTACCGTCTCTTGGCCAAAAATCCCCGTTTTATTACTTCCTGCTTCGCCACCAACAGTTATTTTTTCCCTCCATTTTTCATTTTTCCTCTTTTTCTCTCTCGTCCTCCGAATTGATAGTGTTGAAGATAATAAATAGCTTCACTTTTTATTATAATTATTATATCCCGCATAGTGATGCGTATCCACATGCGAGACTTTTCGGGTCAGTGTTTTATGAAATATTCTATTTAACCAGAATAAGAGTCTTACGTATTTCTTATTCACGAGATCGAACTTTAATATACTGTAATTTCTCTTAGTGGTTTAGTGGCAGAGATTATTCATGGAAGTATTGAACGTCTGTTGTTTTTGGAATACTGAAATGTTTTTCTGCAAATGATAAAGATTTTCGCAGGACTTACGTCACTTGCCTCTGAAGCGAATCCATTTGAAATTCAGAACAGTGTTCTGGCTGCGGAAAATTGATTAAACGGATGGAGACAGAAGTGGAATTTGAGAGGGATGGACGCAGAAAAGAAATGCGATGATAGAAAAGAAGTAATCATCGGGTGGATATCTTGGTTTTCGAATGAGAGAGAGAGAGAGAGAGAGAGAGAGAGAGAGAGAGAGAGAGAGAGAAAATAACTACTTTTCGCCAGATTGAGAAAAGAACACTGAATAAGTCATTACCAGTCAAAGCAAAACTGAAAGTGAATATTCATACATCTCGTGAAACCGGCAACGAACCATTTCGAATAAATAGCTGCAAGAGTTTTTATGTTCTCCTTTTCGTCTGTTATTCAGATGGACTGGAAATTGATTCTTTGATCAGAGCAGAACTATTTTTGTAAATAGTGAAACATTATTTCCACCAGTGGCAAATTTACCGCGAATTTTCCGTTATTCATTATAATTGAATTAAATAATTTCCATATGAATGTCATTCATACTTTCCTATGACTTTTATTCATTTTGCATAACTTTTCATCATTGTTTAAATGGGCCGAATTTGTCTGTCATATTTGTCTTTTCTTCAGTTTTTTCTGTCTGGTTCTTTCTCAATGTAATTAATTTAAGTAATCTGGTCATTTTAAGACTTCGGGCTCTCTATGGAATTCAGGAACACTTCCTTAATTAAATCCCGAAAATGATAATAATATTAATTCAAGGAACGGAAATGGATTCTTGAGAGACGAGTGCCAATAACGGTAATAAGCTGATATAGAAAGCTCATCTAATACATCAATCCGGAGTCGCTTTCTCCCTCCAATATCAACTCATTCGACTCTAAAGTCTAAACTGCAGGAATTTACGCACAAGAACCTATGGAATAAGATTCTCTCTCTCTCTCTCTCTCTCTCTCTCTCTCTCTCTCTCTCTCTCTCTCTCTCGCTGCATCGAGCTTTATTGGAATATTGGATGCCTTCAAAAATATGTAACTAGTCAAACAAAATGTCAACAAAACAAATAAAAAGATAAAAAAAGGTCTGATCCGAAATTGTTCGGACACTTTTTTCATTGGGAAATTGAGGCTATTTTATTTTGTTTTACTCTGAGCTGTAGTTTTCATTATTCACAGATATCGTTTCGAGAAAATAAAATGTAAACTAAACATCCTTTTCACATCGATGTCATTAGATTTATTTGACGCCTTCCGTAGTTAACTTTCGACTGAGCCCAGGAATCTGATTATCAAAATCTTTTTATTATCGAAGAGATGGAAATGAATTAAACTGCTCGGATTCAGAAACAGTTTTTAAATGTATAACCTTCGGGAAAGGTATACCAAGCTAACTAAGGGGTATTTATAACTCTTTGAAAAAGATGATAATCATATCTATAGATATATATTTCTATCACAATCATCCAATTCGGCTGGGTGGTTTTCATAGTGTGGGATTCCGAGTTACATCCTGCCTCCTTAGGAGTCCATCACTTTTCTCAATATGTGCCATGTTTCTAGTAACACACTATTCTGCATGAGTCCTGGAGTTACTTCGGCATCTAGTTTTTCCAGGTTCCTTTTCAGGGATCTTGGGATAGAACCTAGGTTTTCCTATGATTATGGGCACAATTTCCACTGGTATATCCCATATCCTTATTTCTTTTTTCAGATCTTGATACTTCTCAATTTTTCCTCTTTCTTTCTCATCTACTCTGGTGTCCCATGGTATTGCGACATCAGTGAGTGATCATTTCTTATTGATTTTGTCTGTCAAGGTCACATCTGGTCAATTGGTACATATCACCCTATCTGTTCTGATACCATAGTTCCAAAGGATCTCTGTCTGATCTTTTTCTATCACTCCCTCGGGTTGGTGTTCGTACCACTTATTACTTCAAGCTAGCTGGTATTTCTTGCACAGGCTTCAGTGGAGTGCTTTAACTACTGAATCATGTTTCTTTTTGTATTTGCTCCGTGCAAGCACCGGACATTTGCTTGTTATGCGGTTTATGGTTTCTTTTTTCATGTAGCACTTCCTGCATATGGGTTAGATGTTATTTTCATCTATTGTTTTTTGGACAAATCTTCTTGTGTTCTCCCCTCTGCAGCCATTGCCATGTTTCATCACTGGTCAGTTCTTTAGTTGGTCTCATGTACTGTCTGTGCATTGGTTTGTTTTGCCCTTCCTCTGTTTTGTTTTTAATTCTCCTGTCTCTGTATATTTCTGAGTCTTCGTCTACTTTTATCAGTCCTTCTTCCCATGCCCTCCTTAGCCACTCGTCTTCAGTGGTTTTCAGATATTGCCCCAGTGCTTTGCTCTCGATATTAACGCAGTCCTCTATTCTTAGTAGCCATCTCCCTTCTTCCTTTCGTGTTATATAGTCTGTTTGTATTTGCTCTTGGGTGTAGTGCTTTGTGTATTGTCATGTGTTTCCTAGTTTTCTGGTCCATTCCACTACTCTAGCATTGTATCTGATTACTGGTACTGCCCATATGTTTATGGCTATCATCATATTTCCGGCGTTGAGGTTTGACTTAGAGTATCGTCTTAAGTCTTTGCATATATGGCTATCATCATATTTCCGGCGTTGAGGTTTGACTTAGAGTATCGTCTTAAGTCTTTGCATATATTGTTTCCTGATCGTTTGCTTCATCTCTTGGTGTTCCATATCCTCTCGTTCTATTATTCCCATGTATTTGTATCCTGTCGCATCTATCTGTCTGATGCTATTCACATCTGGTAGCTTTATCCTTTGCAGTCCCGTTCCTTTCACTTTGGCCTTTTTTGTATGTTTTGACCAACGGCAAACATTTTTCTATTCCAAACTCCATCCTAATATCACCAGATACAATCCTTTCAGTCTTGATTAGGGTATCTATTTCTTTGAAGCTCTTGTTTATTTATTATTATTATTATCATTACCGTATAAGAGCATTCTTGAACGCCTATATGGATAAAATTGGCGTTCTGATTGCAAACTTAATAATCATTCCATGATTAGTATTTGGTCGACAGCAATGGAACATTCTAATAGGTATTTATTGATAATGTTATCATTTCACTAACAACGCTTAATTTCACCTCGTTTATAACGTAAGGCTTGATTTCAGTGTTCATTCTTCTGTTGATTTAAAATGACGTTTAATGTATTTCGTTTTTTATTGAAGACCCACTTTTTACTGCAGTTCTTTCACTTACCCAGTTCATGTTTTTAGCCACTCCATTCTCTTTGGTCTTCAATTACTTATTGACTTTTACGTAAAATCTATAAGAAGAGGTTTATGTGCCCAATGGGATGTATACCTTAATTTCGCAGATGAACTGAATGCTTCTCAGATACAGCAGGTGAGCGTAATTAAAATTACTTGATATAAAGAAAAAATAGCGCCAGGATTTTCATAGTCATTAACTAATATATTCGTGTAAATTAATACTGTGCGCACAAGTGAAAACATTATATATATATATATATATATATATATATATATATATATATATATATATATATGTGTGTGTGTGTGTGTGTGTGTGTGTGTGTGTGTGTATACATACATATATATATATATATATATATATATATATATATATATATATATATTATATATATGGAATATGGTGCATGTAAGTATGCATGAATGTATATAGTTCATTCAAAATATGTTTAGGAAACAGAACTATTTCCATAAAGCAAGTTAGTTTCTTCAGGCATATAAAATTTTTATGCTGGAATCAAACTTGTATGGTTTAGTGTAGGTACCCTTATCCAATGCAGTACACTATTTAGCTTTGAATCCATGTTAACAAAACCCTTTTTGAAAAATAGCGTTGAATAGCAAGTTATCGATGACATTCTTAGAAAAAAAAAAAACAGTGTATTCGGTTAGTTCTCAGACAATACAATGAAAACCTTATTATAGAAATACTCATATTTTCCGTAAAGCGGACTTTGAGGTTTTTCGACCCCAATACCAAGAAACGGAACTGAGCCGTGTGTCATCTTCTGTGAGTTCCCGAGAAACAATATCTGTTCATCTTTTTATAATTGCTTGGCTTGGGAAAGATCTTGAGTCTGTCTACCCATGACTGTTTTAGGTATAACAATGTCACTTTTTCTTATTTTCTCTGTAAGAGGAGATCCTTACCGCCACTCGCGTTACACAAGAAGCGGAGAGGATGTATTCAGGAGATGATTGATTCCTCACATCGAACTGAAAGTGTGGAGTTCGGCTCAGTCGTAGTGACTGACATCCAGACGAAAGGAGATATTTACTGACGAACTGACTGACGAAAGTAGCTTTTCGTGCAAATCCTTAACTTTCGTCGCAGGTCATTTTGAACAAATTCATGATTATTGAAGTGATGGTGTCCCATTCTAAGCGTCCTGAAGACTAACAAGTAAAAAATGCGCGGAAGTTTCTTAGGCGCAATCGAGTTTTTTGTACAGCGTATAATGCTGAATGAAACTTTCAGCCACGGCTCATGAAACTCTTAGCCGCGGCCCATGAACCTACGGTCCGTTGGTGGCCTGTGTTGTTGGTACGATTATAGCCAAATTTAATCTTAAATGAAATAAAAACCACTGAGGATAGAGGGCTGCAATTTGGTTTGTTTGATGATTGGAGGGTGGATGATCAACATATCAATTTGCAGCCCTCTAGCCTCAGCAGTTTTTAAGACCTGAGGGCGGACGGACAGATTGTTTCCTTTTAAAGAAAACTAAAAATGGGACAGATTTCGACGAGCAAAATCATTATACCCAGAATTAATCTAGGAAGGAGAAACTCAGATCTCCGTGACGAATCATTCCGTACCTTGGATGGTTTTTCTATGTCTTTTTTAGTGATCTGTGAAGCCTTTTTAATCTTAAATGGCCGGTATTTCTCTTGCACGAAGCCTTCATCGCTTTTACCGATTGCCAGATGAATGATTAATCCATCGCGTCTTTCTATCTTCGCAGTGCGGAGTTCTTTGTGCGAAGAAGGCAGCAATCTAGAAGAATCCATATTTTTGAAATGAAACAGTAATTATAACTTGACATTTTATGGGACGAAGGAGTCTCTCATTTGTCGCGAAAATCAAAACTTGTCTTATTTTCACCCTTATGAAGAAAGTCATGAAGGGCCTTGTAGCAGGTTCCGAGGATTAATGATTGGAAAGAAATAACTTGATAAATGGAGTCAGAACAGACACCACCAAAGAAAACCTTAATCAAGAATACGAGATAAATTATAAATATGACACTGGGAATGTTATGTCACTCTGTTAAAACCAGATTTTCTTTTATAGTAACCAGACAAACTTTAAAGCAAAATGATGGATTATTATGTCCCCACTAAAATTTGATTATTGCCATAAAGAGTCGTGCAGTTTTGAGACTTTCTGATACCTTATAAGAAATGATATTATCTAATGATATTTCCTTCCCGTAAGGGTAGCGCTAGTACACCTCACGCGGCACACTGTAAGCATTACTTGAGGTTCTTTGCAGCGTCCTTTCGGCCTCTAGCTGCAATCCCTTTGATTCCTTTTACTGTACCTCCATTCATGTTCAGTTTCTTCCATCTTGCCATCCACAACCTCTCTCCGAACAATTGTGTCACGGTGCCAATGCGAGGAATTCCTCCTTTCAAACCTTTCTATTCTCAATCTTCTTTTCAGGGCTGAGTCACCTTATAGGTCCCAGCGATTGGCCTTTGGCCTAAATTCGATGTTCCACTCCACAATCGAATGAAGGAGCTAGGCAGCCGTTAAGTACATTTGATTAAGGATGACGCAAATAGGGCTTTGAGATCACATGCTCTTGAATGAATTAGGGCGGTGGAATGGTGTTGGTGCGTCTATATATATATATATATATATATATATATATATATATATATATATATATATTATATATATAATATATATATAATATATGTGTGTGTGTGTGTGTGGTGTGTGTGTGCGCGCGCGCTCTATGTGTGCAATATTATGTCGTATGGACATCTATATCTCTTCAGATATAGGAAGGTGAAATTAATCAATATATAGTTTGTATTTTTCTTGGGCTCACCTGTCTTTCCTATTTACTAACCACCTTCCGACATAAACATATAAACCATTAGAGGAATCTAAAAAAATAATAAATAAATAAATAAAATAAAATAAAATAGAAAAAAATTAAACCAAAAGCTGAAATCGCTTATGCTTTTTGAGATGCCGTGAGGCGTTAACTGAACCTGGCGTTCGGCATTCACTCATTCGTTTTGACGGCGTCATTTTCCAGACTCATTTCTGGAAATGAGCTCAATTTGTCACCGGGGGTTTTCCAGCGGCGTTTCTGGCGCTGTGGGAACCAAGTCTCGTCTTCTGGAAGTGTGGGAATCTCGCCGCTCGGAAAAGTCGCTGTAAATTCCGGCGGCTGGAAGACTCTTCAGTCTTCCGCTCTGCCTTAGTTTTAAGTGGATTTTTTGATTTTTTGATTGTGGTTTACGGGAAAGAGAGAGAGAGAGAAGGAGAGAGAGAAGGAAGAGAAGAGAGAGAGAGAGAGAGAGAGAGAGGAAATACATTTAGGAACTTTCTCAAGGAAATAATGACATTTGTCGTGGTGGTAAAAGATGTCCCTTTCTGTCGTGATCCCCAAACTGGATTTGTTGAGAGGAAGTAACCGATTACCCGAGGAGGAGACTTTGACCCTCAAAGGTCAAAGGTCAAGGTCTTCAAACATGTGACGCCTTTTTTCTGAAGTAATGAATTTCACTTCGACTATCTGTAAGACACCGTTAACGACAACAACTGAGATTATGTAGGGTTTAGGTCAACTGCAATAGAAACTCGAGAGAGAGAGCGAGAGAGAGAGAGAGTGAGAGAGAGAGAGAGAGAGAGAGAGA
Source organism: Macrobrachium nipponense (assembly GCF_015104395.2). Classification (NCBI taxonomy): domain Eukaryota; kingdom Metazoa; phylum Arthropoda; class Malacostraca; order Decapoda; family Palaemonidae; genus Macrobrachium; species Macrobrachium nipponense. Next base: position 136,363,810 of record NC_087202.1, on the reverse strand, counting down.
GAGAGATAGAGAGAGAGAGAGAGGGAGTAGAGAGAGGGAGAGGAGAGAGAGAGAGAGAGAGAGAGAGAGAGAGAGATTTAGGTCAGTCAGGAACAGAACTCGGATTCAGTTCTTAGCACAATTCTCTCACAGTTAACATCATAAATTCAAGTTACCTGTAGCACCTCTCATATCACCCGACAGACAAACTGAATGAGTGAAAAGCAGGCAGTAATGAAAGAAGGAACTAAGAATACAAAAGAAGTGTGGAGCAAGAGAGTATTGACACTGTGCGGCACAAACAAACAAACCAGCAACCTTGTGAATGTTGCCTAAATATACAAGTGTCAAAGTGTGAGCATTTTGACAAAGGGCTTGAAGGCACTAAGTGAGAGAGAGAGAGAGATAGGAGAGAGAGAGGAGAGAGATGAAAA
>NC_087202.1:136338397-136358397 GCF_015104395.2 Macrobrachium nipponense | reverse complement strand
ACCACCCAAACTTTTATAAGTTTGTGGAATTTTTGAAATTGGAGCAAGACAATGCAGAGAAAGGGATACTGAGAATCAGAGCTGGACACGACGATTCCAGAAAAAAAGTAAATTATCAGAGAACAGCTAAGGCAATAAAAACGCTAGTTAGTAAATATGGGAATCGAGCAAACAAATTGGAATACTTACAAAATATAAGCTACACCATTGAATTACAGAAATAAATTAGTATGAATATTTTTGTACAGGAATATTTTATAGTATGTCATTTCAATAAATATTTGTCGACTTTTTAAAATTCAGTATGGTACAAATAGAAAATAAATCTAATCACTGTTTTCTTCGTTTTCCATGTTTTTATTTTATTTCGCAAATTAACTTTGTGTTGAATAGTCCTTGCCCTGATTCGTCATGCGCAGAATTGTCTCTAAGCTGAATTGTCAGGCGCTGAATTGACTCTAAGCTGAATTGTCATGTGCTCAATTGTCGGCGCGGAATATATGTATGTATTTATGTATATATATACATATATATATGCTTATATTTTATATATACACAAATATATGTATGTATATGTATATATATATATATATATATAGATATATATATATATATATATATATATTATATATATATATATATATATATACACACATAAATTTGTGTGCATATATAAGATATATATTTGTCTGACTTTAGTACTTAAGTGGTTTCACTGTTCATATCGAATCGCGTGCCTACACAAACACACACACACACATATACAAGTGTATATATATATATATATACGTTTTTACATCGCCTCGCCTCACCAGAAATCGAAATTTTTCAGTTACCTAATAGTAGCCATTCTACCCCCACTTTTATGACTTGGGGGATCGGCATTTCCGTTCTTCCCCAAAGGTGGGGGGTATAAAGCCGTTAAAGATTAGATACCAAGTGTAGGATAAGAAGGGCAGGTCACAGGGGTTATATGGGCTGCTGGGTAGGCTTTAGGTAGTCTTAGCTTAAGACCTCTTCTCCCACATCTCTGTGCTGGCTGTTTTTGCATCTTTCCAGACAATTCCGCTGCCCTGCTTGAACCGAGGTCCCTCGCGAATGCCCTGACTTCGCGCTCAGTCGCTCCTAGGTCCTATAGCGGTGAGACATGTCCGCCAGAGCAGACTTGTCTCAGCCCCCTTTGTTCCTCATCGCTGGTTGGAGCCCTCATCAGACATCAAGCTACTTGCGCAAGCCAATTAAGGTAAGTCTCGAAAGTGCAAATTTTAACCAGCCCCTATCTCTCCAAGACGAAACTTGCTATTCTCATTTTTAAATTTCAATTTTCTCACTTCTCTAACGAACATCCTTTTGTCACACTCGTAAGCACTTGCCACCCCTGTGACTTGTCCAAGATTAACGAAGATCTCAATTGAGCTATTCTATTTAAGCTCTACATTTCTCTCCTAAGACTAGCATTGTATGTGATTAAGGATAAATTCCCTCCTTAGTGCATTAGCCGTAAATATTGTGCGAGAAGTCTTTGTTTTATGTGGTGTATAACTTGGAATCCATTTCCAGATTTCCACTGCCGGCCGTGCATATCTGCCTCCTTGCCAGCGCTTAATTACCTGAGAAAATCAAGTTGGAACCAGCCTTGCATAAATGGTGAATTCCTCCATTTTCTCATATTATTGTGAATGATAGAGTAATTCAAAACAGTACACTGTGTCCTCTCCACGTGGTCTATCTGCCACTCAGTTCTCTCAAGCCGTTCGATGTTTTTTTTTTTTTTTTTTGTAAATAAACTTAATTTAAATCTATTGGCTGAGTTTCCGTTTGCGGCCTTTAAAGCATTTTATAGTTATCTAACTTAAGGTAAGTTGGGAAGCTCTCCATTCTTTCCTCCTTATCCTTACATGTATGCATAGTGTTGGACTTTTTCAGCAAGGCTTCAGATATCATTCATAAAATCCCCAGCCAAGACACGACACACGTAAAAATATATATACTATCAGAGGAGTAGATATAAAATTGAGTTTGTCTCCAAATGCAGGGACTAAAAACCAAAATGTTTGAAAGAGTTCCACCTTTCTGTTGTGTTTTTCACAAGCAAAATATATTTCATTAATTCATAACAAAACTCGAATATCTATAGGTCTGTAAGTGTTACTGTCACATTTTAGCAGAAATAATGAAGACAATAATTATCGTTAATCGGTATCAGTTAAGTGAATCACTAGTTGAAATGATTTTTTTTTTTTTTTTTGGCAAAACTGATGCCAAAATGATCCGTAGACTAAGATTCGATCTTGAACATTAACCTACAAAACATAAAATAAAACTTGGCCAGAATTCTCACCAAAATGTCCTCTCATTCTCAATGCACTGATTCGATTTCGCCGGCAATTCCGAGAAATTGTTCCGATTGCTGGAATTAGAGACTCCTGGGTATTCAGCGAGTCACCCAGACCGGATCTCCCACCAGAAAAAAAAAAGAAAGAAAGAGAGAACGAATGAAGGGCGACAGGGGAACTGTAATCCGATCACTGTGGCTTAGGAAAAGATCATCAAACATTTTATGCCGGCTGTCTGATTTTGCTGGTTACGTTTTTGTCTGACTTTAGTACTTCATTGGTTTCACTGTTCATATCGAATCGCGTACCTACACACACACACACACACACATTTACAAGTATATATATCTATCCATCTATCTATCTATCTATCTATCTATTTATCTATCTATCTATCTATAAATTAAAATATATATAATATATATTTATATATATAATATATATATATATTAATATATATATATATATATTATATCTTTATATATATAATATATTGAAAATGCAATAGCCACAATGCCTTCTAAACTTCTCAAATTCTTTTCTCTTTACGTATATGAATATATATATATATATATATATATATATTATATATATATATATATATAAATATATATATATATATATATATATATATATAATATATATATATATATATATATATATATATATGCTTATCGCTACAAAAGCCTTGAGCTCCAACTTCAAAGCAATTTGAAGAAATCATGATGTCCGGTAGCGGGAATCTAACTCGCAATACCATAATCACGACGAAGTCACCTTGCCGAACTGACTACGAGACAGCAAGGTAACCTCGTCGTGATCATGGTATTGCGGGTTCGTTTCCCGCTACCAGACATCATGATTTCTTCAAATTTCTTTTGAAGTTGGAGGTCATGATTTTGTAGTGACAAGCATATATATATATATATATATATATATATATATATATATATATATATATATATATATATATATATATATAATATATATAATATTCCAGTCAGCAAGATCTATAGACTTCAGGAAGGTCCCTGATACACAGTTGTTAAACAGGCCAAGTTTTATTTACTTAACATATATATATATATATATATATATATATATATATATATATATAGATATATATATATATATATATATATATATATATTTATATATATATATATATATAGATATATATATATATAGATTATATATATGTATATATATGATATTTATATATATACAAAATATATATATATATATATATATATAATATATATATATATATATATAATATATATATATATATACACATACATATATATATATATATATATATATATATATATATATATATATACATAAATATTAAAAAACAAAGAATTTGAGAAAATAAGATGGTATTGTGCCTATTACAATTTATATCTGGTAAAAATTACCAATAGATTCTACATTACAAGTACCCGTTTCCATAATGTAATGTGTAAACCAAGTAATTTTGTGTTCTTTATTTGACATATGATTCCAGGACGAGGGGTTTGCGCAGCAAAGTTCCTCATCACCCGCCGCTTCAAATACCAACAAAGGTAAAAAGAGAAAAGTTGAAACGATATGACAAACGAAAAGTTAACATTTCTCATTCTACCTCGTCAATATACATTTACAAAGGTAATACCTCACGCATCTACTCTCCTTTTGTATTTGAATCTACTGAAAAGTGGTTTATAAAACTAATGTTTGAATATTTATACTCACTGTGCAGTTACTCAAAGTAACTCCGAAGCCAAATTGAAGCAATGCGTGTTTCAATGTATTTCCGAATAAAAAGCATCATAATGTATCCAGTTATTACAACACAAAGGAGAGTAAAGAGAGAGAGAGAGAGAGAGAGAGAGAGAGAGAGAGAGAGAGAGAGAGAGAGAGGTTCTATCTCTGTTCCATTATGCAGTTTCTCAAACGAAAAGTTTCAAACATGTAGCCTTTAAACTCTAATTTCATACGTTGCTTTAAAACGCTAATATTTTTCCCCATCACGTTTTACCATTTGGGATAGTCGAAGATGACGTGTTATGGTTAGAAAAGAGATGCAGTATTATGAGAAGCGGTAAAAGAAAAAGGTCATATTTGGTCAAGACCTCAAACGATGGATCCAATTATCATTCTGCAGTATACATGACGTCATATATTTGGGAAAAAAATAACGCCACGTTTGTTTATTAAAAACCTGAGGCCAATACATAAAACCCTTTTACTAGACCGTTAAAACAAACATTTCTATGTATTTTTAAAAAAGTTATTTGGATTATATGCTTATTTGTCACTTGTTTCCCTAAAAAATCCAACGCGCGATTACCTAAGAAGTATATCTTAAACCAGAGACAAGCCATTTTGCCCGATGTTTTCAATTTCTGAAAACCATAACATTTGAATTTCAGTTTTTTTTTCTATTTTTAGTTTTCTGTAAATGACTATTGTGGCGGCTTTGTCTGTCCGTCCGCACTTTTTTTCACTTCCCTCAGATCTTATAAAATACTTTGACTAGAGGGCTGCAAACTGGTATGTTGATCATCCACTATGCAGTCATCAAACATGACAAGTTGCAGCCCTCTAGCCTCAGTAGTTATTATTTTCTGTAAGGTTAAAGTTAGCCATAATCGTGCTTCTGACAACCGGGCTGTGGTTAAGTTTCACGGGCCGAAAGATAGATCTATTTTCGATGGCCTTGGTTATACGCTGTAGCGGCTGTACAGAAAACTCGATTGCGCCGAAGAAACTTCCGAGCAATTTTTACTTGTTTTTAGTAGAAGCAGATAAAATCGCCTTTCAATTCCCAAGAAAATATGATAAATTCACTCTAATTCTGTGTCTAAATTTCTGCTGATGTAGTTTGGGTTGAAAGATTATTGGCTTCAGCAGTGTGAGTCAGATTACTCAATAAACCATTTATAAACATCAGTTGATAACAAAGGAAACTTATCGTCATTGTTTGTTTGTTTATATGGTGTTTTTACGTTGCATGGAACCAGTGGTCATTCAGCAACGGGACCAACGGCTTTACGGGACTTCCGAACCACGTCGAGAGTGAACTTCTATCACCAGAAATACACATCTCAGTCAAGGTATATAGAATGGGTCAGGTAGAGTCATTTGTTGGGGGTTGTGGCTTATCCCCCCAAGAGCCGCACTTCCTGGGGGACAGGTCAAGGCGAGAAGTCACCCAGATACCGTTGCATTCAAATGTAGATCACAGGTCACTTCAGTCATCTATGCAGTGATTTAGTTTTACATTCTTCGAATACAACCATAATTTTGATATTTTATATAATCTGTGTTTGGCTGTTATTAAAATAGTAGAAAAAAGGAGGTATCCTTTTTTCTGATTCACTCGTGATGAGGAAACAAGACGGAAATGGGTTCATCGTTGTAAGAGAAAGGACAACTTTAAGCCTACTACTCATCGTATATGCAGTAAACATTTTGAAGAAAATTGCATATAAAAGAGACCTGCAGCAGGAACTTCTTGGATCGCGAGCTCCAGCAAAGGAATGCAGACGTCTGAAGAGCAATGCAATCCCAACACTTCATATGCCTGATTCACAAGGTTGGTAATCTTCTTTTTCAGTTTTTCAGTATTACTTGAAGCACCAATTTACCTTTTTTTATTTATTTATTCACACTATTTACACTCATTACAGCTGTTTTCTGTGTTTATATATGGGGGTTTGTGTGTTTATATAATAAATATACAGCGACTATAAAGGGAAAACTTGGCATATTCCATACCTCAGTCACGATCATATTAATATAAAGTCTTAATGACAACTCATGTGTATATAATTTTATATATATATATATATATATATATATATATATATATATATATATATATATATATATATATATATATATATATATTATATATATATATATATATATATATATATATATATATATATATATATATAAGAGAAAGAGAGATATTATAATGCTTTTCTTTCTACATTTCAGATGATAATGCATCTGGTGCATCTTGAATGAAAAGATAGAAGAGAAAAATCGGAAACGCTTAGTTGCAGAAATTTTATCAGGTTATGAAAATGAGCTTCATGCTAACAACAACGTGAAGAAATGGTACATACAGCAACGCTAGAAGAGTTGCAGAGTCAATTGAACAGCGTTACTCAAGAAAGAAATGATCTCCTTACAGAGAAAGAACAGTGGGATAGAGAAAGGTTGCGTTTGTTGCAGGAATTGGAGAAATTGAGAAATGAAGCATCATGTTGCAGAGCGTTTTTAGTAAAATTATTTTCTCCTTCACAGGTGAAAAACGTTATGAGTGGCAGAAATGTGAAACGTTGGGCAGATGGTGACATTAGTCGAGCAATAACATTGAAAAATTTGAGTCCTAAAGGTTACCGGTACTTACGTGATCAGTGTAAGATTCCTCTTCCCTCAGAAAGTACCCTAAGGCGTGGGGCATAAAAAAATCATTGTTAACCGGAGATCTTGCACACAGTTTTTGAAAACTAAATGAAAGGGGCAAGGAAATGAAAGAATATAGTCGTTTATGGGTACTTTCATTTGATGAGTGTAGTGTTTCTCAAATCTGGTGTTATGACCAAGAATCAAAGACACTTTATGATCCTAAATCTTGAGTGCACTGCATTATGATCAGAGGAATAATAGAATCTTGGAAACAACTAATATATTATAATTTTGATAGCAAGTTACCTGTTATTTGAGGTAATTGCGAAAGTGGAGTCTGTCGGTTTTCCTGTTGTGGCTATGGTGTGTGACATGGGTCCTACTAATATCAGTTTATGGAACAGAAAATCCTTCATTTGAGATCCCCTCTTCACCAGATAGAGAAATTCATGTCTTTGCCGATGCTTCTCATTTAATAAAGTCAGTGAGAAACAATTTTCTTGATTCAGGTTTTGAATTGGAAAATAGAAATGTCGTTCTAAGTGGATGTGTTAGAAAAATTGTCATCAGCAGTAAAAGTGACTTGAAAACCCACATATCGCTTAACAGAGAAACATAAATGTAACAGGTCCGCAACGTATGAATGTGAGGAAAGCAGTGCAGCTTCTTTCGGAAACAACATCTAAAGCTTTAGATTTTTATGGAAGTCTCGGACTTTTGAAGAGTATATTCTGGGAGGTACAAAGTTTGATGTGTTCAATTTAAGGGTACCTTATCAGAACAAAATCTAGATATGCTTATGGGATGCAATTGAGGGAACGGAATAAAATCCTTGACAATTTGAAGTGTACTGCTGAAACAATTCGAGTTTGCAAAAGTAATAAGATCTATCAGTTCCAAAAGGGACTTATTGTGTCAAGAAAATCCTTGCCAAGGTGGCATGATCTGTTGAAAAGTAAATATGATGTATCATACATAGACAAATGGGTGCAACTTCTGATCATCCTACGTCAGTTGAAGTCGGACACAGAATAAGGTTATATTTACTTGGCAAAGGAAACTCTATAACTGGAAAAAATTGTGACTCGATGAACGAGTGCGATTCTTTAAATATGTCGGAAGGAGAGAAAAAGAGAAAAAAGTTGTGAAATTAATGATTCAAATGAAACTGATCTTGAAAGACAGCTTATGATTTCTGCAATGGAGTTTGCCTCTACTGAAGATGAGAAGATGCCAGAAGATTCAGAAAACTTTGAAAATGGATTTTATGAAAGAACTTTAGAGAATGTTGCAGACGAAGAGGAAAAGCCTTCGATATGTTGGAGGTTATGTGGCATCTAAATTCCCAGATTATCAGTTCTTAAAGGTAATGGAAAAATTTTTCAAACATACAATGGAGAAAATACACTGAGACCAGGCAATGGAGTATTATATGACTTGGCACGCCATATTGAAAATTGTGTATCCTTACCTTTTAAAGTAATATTGTTTTTTGTCAGATGTCGGATGTTTTTTAGGATGAGGGCTCTGAATGCCCAAATTTTATCAAGTAGGCAAAAAGAAAAAAATGCACAAATTAACTAAATAATGCCATGGAAATTTTTAAAAAATTGTTGTTTTTTCCCTTTTACTAAGTATTTTTCATTTCTGTTATGAAGCCAGATACTGTTATGTGTTATCTATGTATGTTTATGTTATTTTATTAGATGTATTGTAAAATTGTAAATAAGCCTTTTGTAAATAAATGTCAGGTCAATTGCTACTTGAATATTTTTTAAAGTCCTATCAAGCATATTAATTTAAGGTTTCTATTATATATAGAGAGCCAAACATTATCAATCCATGATTTTGTATGTGTAGTACAGTGACCTATATGAATTCAAAAGAACACCAAACGTACACAAGATAACAGAGTGAAAAGGACATCTGACACTTGCAGGCCTAATCTCTTCGACCTAAGGTACTTAAGTTGTTCCCAAGGTACTTGCCTTGATCGCTCTCACCTTGTCCTCTAGGCCTATCACGGAAATACCCCACAACTACCCACGCGAACAAAGTGACTGTACCTCCCTCCCTTAGTCTATATACCTTGCCCTCAGTGGAATGCTCTAGAACTAGCGGCCACCGAGGTGGCAGGCCAAGACCATACCGATCACGCCACTGAGGCGCTTCTTAAACTGCGATTAATTTTTAAGCACTTCTATTTTTTAAATACATTGTTTTGTTTTCAATAGGAAATATGATGATAGACGTGACAATAAACATATGTTATGTTCAAATTAAATATTCTTTCTTAACAAGCCTCCTTAACTATAAATCGATGGTAAAGAATAGAATGAGCTAGAAAAAAACAGAAGTATAAAATACTTAGAATGCTAATGTCTATTGAAATTTGGCATCTGAAATTTCGGTGGCATGTTGACGTGTAGAGGCATTGGAAAAAAAGAAGAAAAAGAAAATAAAAGAAAATAAATAAATGACAATAAATAAATAATAATTCTAATAGTAATAATAACAAAATATCATCAAATCACTCTTATAGTGCAGACATCTCCTGGAATAAAGGAAAAATTTTCTAGTAACTGTGAGAAAACTCTTGGATGACCGAGAACTCCATCAAGAATAAAGCTTCCAGACAGGTAATCTCCGCCATGGCATTTACCGTTATTCCGGCTCAGTTTTGAAATCTCCAAGCAAATCTGACGTCCAGTATCGTTTATTATTTGAAACGAGCTTTGATGGCGCACGCTACGCTGCGCTGGAACTCGGTGCTGCCCGTCTTGTCTTCCCTACCCTCCCGATCCCCTACCTACCCATCCCTCGCCCGCCACCCATGGGCCGACAAACAAGAGAGATTCACTCGGATTTTATTATCACAGAAGAATGGAAGTGGGTAATGACAATTAATTTCTTTGATATTTTATATGTTATCTGCTAGGTTGTCAGAAAAGCTCAATCGAGTGACGTCACACTATGGTGTTTAGGACGCGAAACATCAGTGCTGATGTACAATGCTTTGAACAGGTTGAATTATTCTGATATCTAAATATTCTTCACCTCTGAAAGTTATTGTGCTTACTAAAATGTTAAGATAAACAGCAAACACCAACACCCCAGTAATGTTTCATTAACATTTAAGAAAGAAAACCTTTGCCAAGAAAACATATAACTCTGGCGCAGAGACTGATTGAAAGATATCAGTTTTATTTTCTGATATTTTACGGAAAGTATGCCAGAGATCTTGCTCCCTCAACTACAACTCCAACGTTTATTTTCTCGGTCGTGACTTTATGAAGCAATTATAATTCTGGAGCCTTCTATAGATTTAGATTTATGACAAAACTGGAAGAAAACGACGATTTACTAAAAGAAAAATAAAGTTGACCGTTACACACTGGATGTTAATTTCCGGCGATAAGTCAAAAAAAGGAAAATGGTGGCAATCAAATGTTCTCCTTCTCTTTATATTTACAATTAAATACGAAAGTAGGAGTTGCTCGATTTAAGTCATAAGTAAAACGACAACTAAAGGGAATTCTCTCCAGCAAATTAAACCACCAAAACCCCAATTCCCCACCCCCTCCCGCCAACGCCTCAATCCTAACCCTCACCCCCCAATATATGTATATATATATATATATATATAATATATATATATATATATATATATATATATATATATATATATATATATATATAAGTCTATCACATTACCGTGATTCATATACATATATCGAACTACAAATGTCCATTTAATATCTAATTCGCTCTACCTCGGAATTAATATATTTTCATATTTGTTTAACCGAGGGGGCATTTATTAAGCGATAATAAAATTGGCGATCGACAGGCGCGAACCATCGACCTCTCAATTCCAGGACTGGCAGTGAAGCCTTAGACCACCCCGCCACTATTATTGCTTAAGAAATTCCCCCTCGGTTAAACATATATGAAAATATATTAATTCCGAGGTAGAGCGAATTAAATATTAAAGGATATTTGTAGTTCGAGATATATATATATATATATATATATATATATATATATATATGTGTGTGTGTGTGTGTGTGTGTGTGTGTATACATATATATCTTGTAGCTAAGCTCGGTTTTTTTTCCATTCCTAAGTCATATTCAATTCAAGTTACGGAAATATTTTGTTTTAAAAAGTTGGTTTCAGCCAGATATGACCAGTTAAGGGTTGCAATTTCTGTTCATGGTTCAGTTGAAGATCAAACGGATTGAGCAGTTGTTAGTTTTACAATCGTTTTCATTGAAAAGATAAATAACTGAATATTCGTCTGCATTACAAGGCTACTTACTATCTTGATAGAGACTGAGAAACTGTTAAAAAAACAAGCTGGCAAGTAAGTTAACAAGCCTTTTAGGCTTTGGAATTGGATCTTGGGATAGCAGTAGCGTTGGATCGCCTGGGCCCCATTCTCCAGAAACTAGCCAGGGATGAGAGCCGCACTAGGTGTAAGAATATAAAGTGGTTTATGCTAATTTGATAGGAGCTGCACCAGCTTAACGTACAATCTACAACATTAACGAATGATGTAGAGGAAGTTTACTGCACATGCGTTTCATTCCTAAATTAGCCGTTAAAGGATGCCTATTATAGTTGTTTAGGAAGTATGTTGAATAAGTAATGAAATGGCTACATGGCAACCAACCTCTATCGCATCTATGAGCACCAGAGGCTAGAGAACTCGGAGGAGCAACAACTTGTCAGTTGTAAGGCTGACAGTGAAGAGGGAGGTTATTCCTCTCTGACGTCTCTGGTGTCATCCATGTGCGCTTATTCGCTACGGGAACATTATCGGAAATAGCAGAACAATGAGTTTCCTGATTTTCTTTTGACATTGTGACTGAACAATATTGACACAGATTACAGATCTCAAGAGGAAGGGGAAACTTTACTGTGAAAAGTTGCTAAAATATATACATATAGATATTTCCCTGTCCCACAAAAATCACAAGGCAGAGGGCATCAGAGAAGGTATGTTATTCAGAGCATATTTATCAATCATTTTCGATAAAAATAAGTACGACAATGCAAAAGAGAATCTTTATTTTAGATTTGATAAGAATAAGGGCCACCCTGTACATGACAATCCTATATTTTAGACAAAAATTTGAGCGAGCATGTAATCATAATGAGGTATGGATGGGATATTAGGTAAGTATAATATTGTTCTCGATCCCTCATCAATTCACAATAATTCGTATATGGAAAAAGTCATCATTCGCCGTATTTGTTATGAATTGGAATGTACGCAAGTGATGGAAGTGTGAATGTATATATATATATATATATATATATATATATATATATATATATATATATATATATATATATATATATATATATATATATATATATATGTTTGTATATATCTATATATATATATATATATATATATATATATATATATATATATATATATATATATATGTATGTTTGTATATATATATATATATATATATATATATATATATATACATAATATATATATATGTTTGTATATATATATATATATATATATATATATATATATATATATATATATATATATATGTAACATAAGAAAGAAGCAATCAACAGGTCAGTCTCGTGTAAAGCAGAAATAAATTTTTGACTTACATCGGGATCGAACCCAGGTCAGGATATTGGGCAAACTCAATGGCACGCTAGGTAGTGGGCGCGCTACAGAAGCGCGGATTCGAAAAAATTAATGAGTTCGAAATTCACCCTTAATGCAGTTACAAAAGATTGTTCCCTTTTGACTCGCTATTTCAGTAAGTTTCGTTTAGTGTGTCTTAATGATTCACAAAGTGTTCACTGCTGTTGTAGTTTGTTGATTAAACCTTGATCATGGTCAGTCAGTCCATTGTTTTCATCCTGTGCTGTGCTGTGCTGTCCAGTATGGAGTTCACCATTTCTAAGATCGACAAAGGCAAGAAGTGCTTAAATACAAGATGTATATAATATATAGAGTTGATAGCACACTGCTGATGGATTCATACTGTGGCGATCTACGAACAAAAAAATGTAATGGTCGACTTAAAAGACACGACAATGACTGGAGTAATTACTCCAATACAGTGTGAGCACAATCATGACAAGGATAAAAAAAATACTAGAAAGACAGCAAATACAGGCAACAGTGAAAAGGAATTCAACTTGACGGCAAGGCCTTCAATTCAAAGCTAATTAGAATTGAATTACACAATTCCTCTGACAATAAACTTGAATCTACTGATATAAGATCGATTGCACAATCATTATATAGAGAAAGGCGAAACGTGTATGCAGTATTATCTAAAACTCGCCAGGAATGACACCAGGCTCTTAATTCTATGACTACTTCGACAACCAAAGGGAAGATTTTATCCTGGAAAGTAATCCTGAGACAGGTTTGGTTATTCTTTCATGAACAACAAATCTAGAATTTTTGACAGACACTGCTGAGGAGATCTTCATAGATGGGACTTTTAAATGTTGTCCTAAGTTCTTTTATCAGCAGTACACCATACATGGATTATGTAATGGACGTTTTATTCCTTTAGTGTATGCCTTATTGTCAGGTCAATCTGAGGAGATTTATAGAAATATGTGGACGTACTTGATTGATAGTTGTTCAGCTAGGAATCTGTTCCTAAAGCCCTCAGCGATACATGCAGATTTTGAAGTTGCCATGCTCACTGTCCTATGAGACATATATCCAACGGCAGTCATCAAATGATGCAGATTCCATTCAGGACAGCCATGGTGGCGAAAAATTCAGAATCTCGGGCTACGTAATGAGTACAAGGACAACAACAGTGACATTGGCCAGTGGCTAAAATGATCGTTTGGACTGCATTTCATTGACCTTAAGGAAGTTGAAGATTGCTTTGTGGATGAGCTTATGGCAGACGCACCTCAGGATGACAGATGTACACGTGTTGCGGGCTATGTTGTTGACAATTATATATCACTAAACTCAAGATATCCCCCAGTGCTTTGGGCTGAAATCCCCCCACATACCAGGCGTAAAAACAATGCTGCGGAATCTTTTCATGCTCATTTTAATGAGCATTTTCATACATCCCATCTATTATATATGTATTCCATGACGTTTTGGTGAAGCTCCAGAGTAATACTACCTACGTAAAGATGAGGAGTATCAATCAGTAAGCCTGCAACAATGACGAAACCTGAACAAAACAGGAACGAGTATGCTATTTCTCAGTACAACAAATATATTTCAGGAGAAATAAACAGACAATTCTATGAAGAGTTTGGGTTACAAATTCAGAGCAAATAGAAGACTGTAATAATCTAGGTGTATGACGAATAACTTTTGATATGAATTGGTTTTATGGACACACATATATTTGTTTTTAACTGACTAATATAGGATTATATAAAGTGTTTTTATAAAGAAGAGCAAGGACAAGCCTGTACTGAGGAGCAAAAAGAATTTACTTACATACATATATTTTTCCTGCCTAAAAATCCTACTTTCACCTCCCCGTGGTAAGCAGGAGGCAACATGTGAGCGATCGTTAATGAACATATGAACAATCGGACTTGGAGGTGAGTGATAAAGCTTGCTTTTGACTTAATATTCTGCCGCGCTTTTGATAGCAAATATATCCACGACGTTTGCCGCGCTTTTGACATGCCAATCCGCGCTTTCGTAATACGCCGTAGGTACAATGGTACTTAGGCTCCAACTTCTTTATGAGTTGTGTCTTTCAATTGAAATACCTGGGTTCCATTCAGATGTGAGTCAGAAATATATAGGTGTGTATATGTGTATGCATGTAGGTATGTATGTGTACACACACATACATTTTTGAATGAGTATTATGCATGTCCATTTTTGGGAAAAAATGTAAATTGTGACAGATGGAAGAAACTCTGCGCTTATAAAACATTCAGAGAGCCCTGTTATCAATCTTTTCATACTTATCAAATGAAAACAGAGGATACATAATGTACTATACATTACAGTTACCTTTTGAATATGAGAGAGGATAGGAATGTAAGATTTCAACCAAAGGCCAAGCACTGGAACCTATGAGGTCATTCAGCGCTGAAAGGAAAATAGAGAGTAAAAGAGGTCTGAAAGGTGCAACAGGACGAAATTTTCGCAGCTGCACTATGAAATATTGTTAGGAGAGGGTGGAGAGGAAGAAGGAAGAAAGAGAATATGAAAGGCGGTACAGTAAATGGAATGAAAGAGGTTGCAGCTACAGGGCTGAATACAAGATATTTTCCTGCTTGCAGTCTATCGCATTTTTCTGAAATGCTGTATTCAAATGCTCACCTAAGGTATTATGAATTCTTTTTCGGCTGAGGTTTAATGATGAGATTAAAACTGTATTAGTTAATCGTTAATCAACAATAGGGTCACCAAGCATAGCGTCACAATATGCAATGAGGAGGAGGGTAATGGCGGTGAATTTATCTCAATCGATACAGACATGATAATTATAATGGCTGTATGAATATGCAAATCATAATGATCATCATTAATGTGATTTTTATCAGTGTTCTCATCAGTGTAACCTTTCTTAATACCTACAAAAACAAACTATTCATTTCTTGTGAATTCCTCTTTTGTTAACGTTATCTACATTAATATCTTTATAAGTGCTGTTATATGCCTATTTACTTTTAAGGGAAATATCATCTTAAGTAAACAGATTTTCAGTGCAACAAATCGAACCAGAACCAGGTTGTGAAATGCATGAGAGAGAGAGAGAGAGAGAGAGAGAGAGAGAGAGAGAGAGAGAGAGAGAGAGAGAGAAGGGGACAGGGGACTCAACAACTATGTGTTTTACGAAGAAATGGCACAGTATATCACAAAAAAAAAAACCTTTCTCAGTCATTAAAATGGTCATATTAATTTAAGGGAATGAAGCAGTTTTGAGTTGCTCACGTTGCATGATTAGGGACGGTTGGCAAAGCTGTGACAAAGCCACACTGTCATGACGAATTTGAAAGCCGTTCACTGGAGGCTCTGACTCATAAATGAGAAGTCACGGGAATCAAAAAAGGATTTAAAACGAAATACTTTGAAATTATGGTCAACTCGCCGATGCATCAGTGTGTCTCAGAAATGCCTGCCCATTTCAATTGATTCGTTTTTGTCTGGCTTTCGTGTCCTTATTTGACTGTCGTCATTGAAAAACTTGCTCTACGAGAGCTGTCAGCAAAAGTGGTCGCAGACGAAATTCACCTTAGGCTTTCAAACATTTTCATTTCTCTAACATGTCAGGCAATCCTGCCCACAGTCAGCAGAAATGCGGTGTTCGTTCATTTTTTATTCTTTTAACTGAAAAAGCTCTTTCCTAAAGGTTACCACCTTTGTAACTATTTAAAAGCAATAATTTCTTTCCATATAATTATTACCGTTATTTTTCCACAATAATTTGATCAACAACCAGTCAATTTGAGTTTCATGTTGTTCATCTTCTCACTTGATTTTATTTAATTATTCATTTTTTGTTATTTAAAACCTATTTATTCGGTATTGATATATTTTCCCACCATATCCAGTGATATATTCAATTCTTTTCATGCCCATCCATATATTCTCCCGTGATTTTTAATGAATTCAAACTTCATAAAATGAATTTAAAAAAGAACTGCAACTCTACAGAAAAGGATAACTCTAGTCTGTGAATATATCCAGAGGTCAAAGTTGAAGTTTAAGAGTTTGACTTTTAATCACCTTACTTGGGAGAAAATATTTGCGTGATGATCATTTGAGTATGCACGTGAGTGAACGTAAGATGCACATACCCATGCTACCAAGGGCGCATACTCCTTACCTTACCTTACATTACCTTACAGTTCGTTCGGGTTGCCCTAGGTCCCTCAGTGTGAGGCACCTCTAATGTCTACCAGAGAGTTGCTAGTACATCTTCCGGTATATTTTGCATCTTCCAATCTTGGATGGTCTGGGATGCAGTTTAGATATTTGTCGAGCTTATTCTTAAACACATCTACGCTCACTCCTGATATATTCCTCAGATGAGCTGGCAACGCACTGAATAGACGCTGCATTATCGATGCTGGTGCGTAGTGGATTAATGTCCTGTGTGCTTTCCTTATTTTTCCTGGTATAGTTTTGGGCACTATTAATCTACCTCTGCTTGCTCTTTCTGATATTTTTAGTTCCATGATATTTTCTGTTATTCCTTCTATCTGTTTCCATGCCTGAATTATCATGTAGCGTTCTCTTCTCCTTTCTAGACTATTATAATTAAGGATTGTAGTCTTTCCCAGTAGTCAAGGTCCTTAACTTCTTCTATTCTAGCTGTAAAGGACCTTTGTACACTCTCTATTTGTGCAATATCCTTTTGATAGTGTGGGTACCATATCATATTGCAATATTCAAGTGGACTACGAACATATGTTTTATAAAGCATAATCATGTGTTCAGCTTTTCTCGTTTTGAAGTGCCGTAACAACATTCCCATTTTTGCTTTACATTTTGCCAAAAGAATTGCTATTTGATCATTGCATAACATGTTCCATCATCATCACACCAAGGTCTTTAACTGCTTCCTTATTTGTGATTGTCTCATTATTAGGTCCCCTATATGCATATAGCTTTCCTTCTGTCTCCATAATTTATTGATTCAAATTTATCAGAGTTAAATACCATCTATTTTCCTCTGCCCAATCATATATTTTGTTAAGGTCTCTTTGTAGAGCGTTCCTATCTTCATCACAGTAATTTCTCTACTTATTCTTGTGTCATCAGCGAAACTACTCACTACCGAATCCTTAACATTACTGTCTATGTCTTCAATCATAATAACAAACAGTATTGCAGCTAAAACCGTACCTTGTGGCACACCGGATTACCTTGGTTTCATCCGATTTCTCATCGTTTGCAATAACTATCTGTTTTCTGTTGTGTAAAAATTCTTTTAACCATCTTCCTACTTTATCTACGATATGTGTTTTCTAATTTTCTTTGCTAATATATTATGGTCTACTTTGTCAAAAGCTTTTGCAAAGTCTAGATAAACCACATCTGTTTCATTTCTGCTTTTCATATTTTTGAATATGTTCTCACGGTGGACTAACAGTTGGGTTTGTGTGCTTATTCCGGGTACGAAACCGTGTTGTCCTATATTAAACAAATTATTTTTTATAAATTGTTTCATAATATTTTTCTTCATTACCCTTTCATACACTTTCATAATATGTGATGTTAGACTCACAGGCCTATAATTACTTGCCTCTAGTCTTGATCCACTTTTGAAAGTAGGGGTGTATATGCTAATTTGTGCTCATCATAAATCTTGCCTGTATCTACACTTTGTCTTAATAATATTGCAAGTGGCTTTGCGATAGAATGAACTACTTTCTTTAACAAAATAGCAGGGACACCATCAGGCCCTGCAGCAGCTCCATTTAATTTCATTAATTGCCTGCACAATATCAGCTTCATTAATTTCTATGTCAGCTAAATATTCACTATTTTCGTCCCTTACTTCTATATCATTATCTTCATTATCTATTCTAGGGGTGAATTCTCTCTTATATCGTTCTGCCAGTATGTTGCAAATTTCCTTTTTTTTCATTCGTTAATCTCCCTTCAATTCTCAGAGGGCCTATTTCTATTCTTCTTTTATTCATCTTCTTCGCATATGAGTATAATAGTTTGGGGTTTTACTTGATATTTAATAGGGTTTTTTCTTCGAAGTCCCGTTTTTCATTTTCTTTTGATTGTATAATCTTTTGTTCTGCATTTTCTATCTTACTTTTTAGTTCTATAACTTTCCATGCATTTTTTTCTTTTGCAAGACCTTTTTTCCACTTTCTGATTTTCTGGAACAAGATCCTTCTGTCTCTTGGTATGCATGAATGATGTTTACTTTTCTTCTTCGGTATATATTTATCCACTATTTTCTCTAAATTTTATATAATATCTCCGTATTTACCCTTATGTCATCACTTACGAAAATGTTATCCCAATCTTTGTTTAATTCTTCATTTATTTTCTGACCATTTATATTTTTACTGTAGAAGTTGTATTTTCCATATCCTTCCCACTTTTTCATTTCTTGCTTATCTCTGTTTTCACTTGCTTTGGAATGAACTGTTAATTCTATGACATTATGGTCTGAAATACTCGCATTATAAACTATTATTTCTTTAACATAATTCATCTCGTTCACAAATACTAGGTCTAAAGTATTTTCCTTTCTTGTTGGCAGGTGATTTATTTGTTGAATGTTGTATTCTAGTAGCATATCTAATAGCTTTTCAAATTGCCTCTTATCTTCTGCACTACTATTACTCTCTTTTTTATATGTATAAGTACAACCACAATCTCCTATTCGTTCTTTCCATTCTACGAAAGGAAAGTTGAAGTCACCAGATAGGAGAATAGTCCAGTCCTTGTGATTTCTACATATATCATCCAATTTTTCAATTATTAAGTCAAACTCTTTAGTATTAGGATGTCTATATATTACTATGTTCATTAATTTTTCAGATTCAAATTCTACCGCTATTAGTTCACATTCTGAGTTACTATATTTCTCATATATTTTTCCTTGTTTTTTGTCTTTCCCATATATTGCGGTTCCCCCTTGATTCCTATTTTTTCTATCTGATCTATAAGTTTGGAACCCTTTTATTTGATCATCATTCCCAGTCTCTTGGGAATACCAGGTTTCACTTATATTCATTATATCTATTTTCTTTTCAATTTGGGTTAGTTCTTCTAAGTACTCTATTTTTCTTTTTGAGTTACTCGTAACTAAACCCTGCGCATTCATCACTATGATGGTTTGCGTGTTTTCTCCTTCATTTAATATTGGTAGTAATAAGGATTTTCCCATGTCTCTTTCCTGTTCTGGTATGTTGTTCTTTTTTTCATTTCCAGAAATTCTGACATTAAAAAAAAATCCAACTTTTCCATAATATTTGATCTTCCTTCATCATAATTATTCATTTTGTGTCTGAATCTGCAATTTTCTCCGTTTCTGCAATATCCTCTTGCATAATAAATACAGTTATTATCTCTTGAGTAGAATTTCGGAGCTGATGCTTTGAAATTTTTTGCTGACACCTCTGCATATCTCATTGGTGGTTTGCTTTTCTCTTTTACCTGATATTCTTGATTTCTCTCTTTATTTGTTTCTTTCTTATTTTGGATTTTATTACTTGGTTGGTTATTTATTTGATTATGATTCATGGCTACAGGTGCATATATTTGCATTTTTTGTCGAACTT
>NC_087202.1:136330897-136333397 GCF_015104395.2 Macrobrachium nipponense | reverse complement strand
GGTCTTCAGGGACGAAATCTTTGGGCCTTAGACGACGCATAATTTAGGTCTACAGCGACAGTAATTCGAGTCTTCAGCGACCGCATTTTCGGGCCTTCAGCAAACACAATCCGGGCCCTCATCGACCACTATTCGAGACTCCAGCGCCCGCGATGACAGAGCCCTCAGAGACCACAATTTGGGTCTTCACCACCCATAAATTGGTTTGTCGGCAAATTAGAATTTGGGTCTAAGCGACCACAGTACCTGAGTATTCTTGAAAATTCCTTCTCGGACGTTCATCGACAAGTGACGCAGGTCTTCTTGAATTTACTACACGGAAACATCTCCCCAAAATAAGTCACTTCGTGTCTGAAGATCATGTCGTACAATGTGCTTGCAAAAACTGGCGGCGATTGGTTGAGACTGAAAACTGGCGGTGATTGGTTGAGACTGAAAATTGACTGCGATTGGATGAGACTGAAAACTGGCGGTGATTGGTTGAGACTGAAAACTGACTGCGATTGGTTGAGACTGAAAACTGGCGGTGATTGGTTGAGACTGAAAACTGACTGCGATTGGTTGAGACTGAAAACTGGCGGTGATTGGTTGAGACTGAAAACTAGCGGTGATTGGTTGAGACTGAAAACTGGCGGCGATTGGTTGAGACTGAAAACTGACTGCGATTGGTTGAGACTGAAAACTGACTGCGATTGGTTGAGACTGAAAACTGACTGCGATTGGTTGAGACTGAAAACTGACTGCGATTGGTTGAGACTGAAAACTGGTGGTGATTGGTTGAGACTGAAAACTGGCGGCAATTGGTTGAGACTGAAAACTGACTGCGATTGGTTGAGACTGAAAACTGTCAGTGACTGGTGAGACTGAAAACTGGTGGTGATTGGTTGAGACTGAAAACTGGTTGTGATTGGTTGAGACTGAAAACTGGTGGTGATTGGTTGAGACTGAAAACTGGTGGTGATTGGTTGAGACTGAAAACTGATGGGGATTGGTTGAGACTGAAAACTGATGGTGATTGGTGAGACTGAAAACTGTCGGTGACTGGTGAGACTGAAAACTAGCGGTGATTGGTTGAGACTGAAAACTGTCAGTGACTGGTGAGATTGAAAACTAGCGGTGATCGGTTGAGACTGAACTGGCGGTGATTGGTTGAGACTGAAAACTGGTGGTGATTGGTTGAGACTGAAAACTGGTGGTGATTGGTTGAGACTGAAAACTGATGGTGATTGGTTGAGACTGACTGGTGGTGGTGGTGAGACTGGAAAAACTGGTGGTGACCGGTGAGACTGAAAAAACTGATGGGATTGGTTGAGACTGAAAATGGCGATTGGTTGAGACTGACTCGGTGGTGATTGGTTGAGACTGGAAAAACCTGATGGTGATTTGGTTGAGACTGAAACTGGTGGTGATCGGTTGAGACTGAAAAACTGGTGGTGATTGTGACTGAAAACGGTGGTGATTGGTGAGATCTGAAAACTGGAAAATGGTGATTGGTTGAGATGAAAATGGTGGTGATTGGTTGAGACTGAAAACTGGTGGTGGTGATTGGTTGAGACGACTGGTGATTTGGTGAAAACTGATGGTGGTGATTGGTTGAGACTGAAAACTGATGGTGATTGGTTGAGACTGAAAACTGGTGGTGATTGGTTGAGACTGAAAACTGGTGGTGATTGGTTGAGACTGAAAACTGGTGGTGATTGGTTGAGACTGAAAACTGGTGGCGATTGGTTGAGACTGAAAACTGGTGGTGATTGGTTGAGACTGAAAACTGATGGTGATTGGTTGAGACTGAAAACTGGTGATTGGTTGAGACTGAAAACTGGTGGTTGATTCATTGAGACTGAAAACTTGGTGGTGAAAATGTATTTGGTGAGACTGAAAACTGAAATGGTGATTGGTGAGACTGAAAACTGGATGCGGTGATTGGTTGAAGACTGAAAACTGAAAAAACTGATGGTGATTGGTTGAGACTGACTGATGGTGGTGATTGTTGAGACTGAAAACTGGTGGTGATTGGTGAGACTGTTGGTGAGACTGAAAACTGGTGGTGATTGGTGAGACTGAAAATGGTGTATGGTAAGAAAACTGAAAATTCTGGTGGCTGATTGGTTGAGACTGAAAACTGGCGATTGGTTGAGACTGAAAACTGGCGGTGATTGGTTGAGTTTGAAAACTGGCGGCGATTGATTGAGACTGAAAATTGTCGGTGACTGGTGAGATTGAAAACTAGCGGTGAGTTGAGATTTAGCCGGCCTTATGCCAGCACGGCTTCTTGAGAGCCCTTTGGCTGCCTGTACTTGTGATAAGGTGTGAAAGGGAATGAGAGGTCTATTGCGGAATCTGGATTCAACCAAATCAACAGGAGCGTTACGAAGACTTTAAGATTATTTACGAAAGGATACGCGGCTTAAATGAAAAAAAAAAAAAGGTTTTCAGGTCAAAGATTCACATTAAAGTTAAATGCACGATAAAGTTGACGGTGATTTTTTAAAGTATTTTC
>NC_087202.1:136288397-136328397 GCF_015104395.2 Macrobrachium nipponense | reverse complement strand
GTCACAAAAGAAAACTTCCATGTCAAAGAATTAACATTTCTATTATAAAACAATCTCTAAGTAGCATTAGAGTGATCTTATTTTATGGTAGTACGCTTTCTCTGTACAAAACTTTTTCTTATTTTTACTCGCCCCATGAGTTGTAAATCAAAGCCTATCATATATAGAAAATGAATTCAGACTCCAAACTCGAAGGCATCTAATAATGAAAATAGTTTTTAACTATAGTTTTTATATTAATAATAAAGAGTGTTTTATAGATATTTGTTTTAATTGTCCTATTCGCAGTCAGTTTCATATATCTGAGAAACTAAAAGTGGGATTTTGACTTGAATAACATGAAGAGATTTTTACCGTCCGTCAACAATATGTGTTTGGTTAAGTTGGTTGCAAAGGCTGCTTGTAAATTTGTTCTCTTGCTGAACGTAAATTGTTAGTTATACTTTTGTTCTATGATGTGTTAAATTACGAGGTGACCAGGTGATATCTTTTTTACCATTATTATTAAGATTATTCTCAAGTTAAATTTAACATTGTTGCTTAGACAAATAATTTCCTGCAATGCGTAATAAATGTCTGGAATGAACCTTGATAAAAATAAGACAACGCCTCCATATGATATCACGTTGACAAGCCTTGCTCACAAAGTAACGAGTATATCTCCTTTATTAGTAAATGCGCAGTTGAATTAAGAAATGCTGGTAATATTGATTCAGTATATCAACGAATCTACAGAGCTTCAATTTTCCTACCTGTAAAGGAGACTGCATAATAGATTTTCTAAAGATGCTGCACTATCAAGTATTTTATTTCAGGAAAAGCGGAAGAAGAATCTATTGCTCTAAACAATTATTAAAAAAAAATACTCATAGCAGCTCGAGTCTTGTAATGGGGAATAAAAGTCCACAGCTGTGTGTGGGTACAAATATATTTTCAAAAATAAAGCTTTTCAGAAAGCTTTCGGGAACCTGTTCGAAATCGTGTAGATTTACTTTGATATATATATATATATATATATATATATATATATATATATATATATATATATATATATATATATATATATATGTGTGTGTGTGTGTGTGTGTGTGTGTGTGTGTGTGTACACATAACTGTGGATTTGCTTCTCCACAGTTACTATTATCATTAAATACCATTATTTCTACAACTCCGTAACTGTGGAATAAATTCCAAAATTTTAAGAAGCCACTCACGCAAATGCTGATGTTCCTCTCCATACCCCGAAAAATGAGGACATAACCTAAACATCTAAATCAGGAGATTTGCATACGTGAATAGTTTCATTCTAAGAAGTATTTTAACGTCATAAATATTTCATGTTTTCTCCTAATGCCTACACTTTTCGCAAATCGTGAGAGCAGACGGCTCCTTCTCATACTCAGAGGTGATAGTGATATGGGCATCAAAATGAAGCGGGTAGACATGGCCTCAACTTTGTATTTTGTGACCAAAATCTCGCCGACATTCACATCCTAACGTCTGAATGGTCATAAGTAACTTACGCAAGTAAATTAAGAATAAAATCATTTGGGAAAAAAATGATTCGTTCAGGTGCTTGTGGTTTTTCATAGTTCTTGAATTTCGTCAAAACTGATATGAAATAAAAATTCCCTCTCCTCTTAAGAAAAAAAAAGAAAAAAAAGGGAGTGGGAGGGAGTGGACTTCTGGCGTTGAAGGGAATTTAGGTTAAAAAAAATCTAGAGGGAAAGTAATATACAAAAATTTAGTAAGAGACCTGACTGAAAATCGCTATCATTGATAGATCCAACTGAGTTCATTACGTTCTTAGAAAAAATACATAATGTTCACAAATCTATAATATTATCATCATTACAGTTAAGAAAATTATCGCAAGTGTTATGGAGAGAGAGAGAGAGAGAGAAGAGAGAGAGAGAGAGAGAGAGAGAGAGCTTCACTCTATTGTATGGCCTACTTTAGTGGAATTACAGTAATCTTCTATACAGTTAGCTGTGAATGCCCGTCTGTATGGTGTTTTAAGGAGAGCAGATAATACGTTGAACAAAAGCTTCAGACACAAACGGGCTATTCAAGCTATATACTATATGTCTATAGTGGCTCAGAATAATCCCCCAAAGCGCTCTTCCAAAGAACTCGACGCAAAATCTTAATCAGATTATTTCAGCGCTGAATCAGTTCCTTAATATCCTGTTTTTCCAAAGAAAATGATCACTTTGTCCAACCATACAAAACGGGACAAGTATTCATACGTTTATTTTTGTTTGTGACACAACGAACCCCATACAACTATAACAAACAAAATACTAAAAATCGACGAATACTGTTATTTAAACGCTACTTGATGAGAAGCAAGTGTGGTCTGTGTTGGTACTAATATAGTGTTAGATCCATAGAATAATTATAACAATGACGCAAAATTGTACCTATACAAGAATAGTTCTTAATGCAATACAAGTTGATGGCAATATGGTCTACTCAAGATTAAAACATCATAAAAACACCTTTGAATATTTTCTTTAATTATATAAGCGTCATTTCGGAAGGCTTTTGGTAAAGAAAAAATGGAAGAACTTTTTGTAATCTGCACCTTCCACAAACATTGCCGTCTGTTTTTTCCATTTGTGCATGCTACGGGGTCATGCTAAAAGAAAATAATAAATGCACTACGCATTTTTAAGGGATATATTTTTTGTTATTTGCCTGTGCTGACTCTTTTCTTTTAATTGCGAAATATACGTAAATTTTAATATCGAATGAAACTACAGAATCCGAAATAGAACAGAAAATATTCGTTCGATTTTATTCTCTGGAATTCAGAGGAGTTTAGATCTCCCATAATAAAAATACAATATATACTGGGAAGGGAAGAGGCAAATACCTGACCATAAGTTTCAGTCTTCCGAATCAATGCTGAAAAGAGATGCAAATTTACGACAAAAGGTAAAAAAACATGCTTTCCTTAATTGTTTGTTTACACAATTACTCAGAAGCTTATAAAAATATGCTGAACCATAGTAAATTGCAAACAAACGTGTACAAATAACTTATATATATAAATATATATATAATATAATTATAGACTATAACTAATATAAATATATATATATAAATTATAAATATATAATATTAATATAAAACATATATATACTATATATTATATACATACATATATATATAATATATATATATAATATATATAATAATATTATATTAATATACAGGTCTAGGGTTATAATTAATGATATATTGCCAATATGTTCGCTGTGACCTATTGGAATGTGGAGAACAGAGCCACAGCAACGACCCAAGAAAAGCTGATAAATGATTTCTGTGGGGTGGCGTGATATAAAACTGCATAGTAGACGAGTCAATGTATGACAGTTCATGGGCTCTTTTCAAAGTGCCTTTGGGAAACTGGTTGTAGCCAGTAATATGAGGCGTTAACGAAGTGTGCGTTCGTATGTGCGTGTGCGCCTCTTCTATTAATAATGTATCATACCCAAGTCTATGGTGGACTTGGCATAGAGACGTTTGTGAAGAAAGGCAGGATGCCGAAGGAGCTCTGCGAAAGTGTCTTTATATTGTATTAGTGAAATATTCCGGCTGCATGGGTGAGTTATACTATTTTAGCCAGAAGGGTGGCTTGATGTCTATTTAATATTTATAAGAATATCCAATCTTTAATCTTTGTTGTTAAACTTATGTGTACTTACGAGTGGTTTCTCATGTCTTTGAAACAGACGGTTCTGGCGGAACTATGGGAGGATAGACATTTGGTGTGACTAATTACATTTCAGACATTTTAATAGTGGGGTAACTGAGTTAAGTTAGTCTGTGAGACTTGATTGATTTATTATCTTTTCGTTGTTAAATAAATGTTTTTTATAATAAAAGCAACTCTCTCATTTTGATTACCTGACAGAATGGAGAGAGAGAGAGAGAGAGAAGAGAGAGAGAGAGAGAGAGAGAGAGAAGTCGCGAGCTGCTGGTTGCTTAGAGAGAGAGAGAGATTATGTGTTGGTATGCCTGATGCTCGGAGTTACACGTTTACCAAATGAATAACGAGGTTCATATCCTTGTTACATATATATATTATATATATATATATATATATATATATATATATATATATATATATATATATATATATATATATATATATATATATATGAATAATTATCACATCACCGTGATTCATATAGATCATTCGAGCTACAAATGTCCTTTAATATCTAATTCGCTCTACCTCGGAATTTATATTTTTATCATAATATGTACCGAAGGGGAATTTTTAGTTGATAATAATTTCGCCCCCTCGTGGGATCGAATACCACGACGGGACGAAAATTATTATCAACTAAAAATTCCACTTCGGTACATATATGAAAATATATCAATTCCGAGGTAGAGCGAATTAGATATTAATGGACAATTGTTGCTCGAATGATATATATATATATATATATATATATATATAATATATATATATATATATATATATATATATATATATATATATATATATATATATATATAGATATACACATTCTGGGATGGGCTAATGTGTCTGACTGGATTAGTTTTTTTTAATCTTTTTTTTTGTTAAGGCTGTATTATGTAATTGCCAGTAATGGACGGAAAATACAAAAAGTGCCTCTCATTATGAGATCGAGGCTTCAAATATTTGTCTGCGAAAGAAAAGCCAGCTTTTCTTCGTGCTCAATGTTGACTTCCGGAAGTCAAAATACGAGTTAGACAAAAGAATTTCTTATCAGTGGCCCCTTCCACCTCTCTCTCTCTCTCTCTCTCTCTCTCTCTCTCTCTCTCTCTCTCCACAGGAAAGAATATTTAACAAAACAATGTGCCCTTCACTTTCTTTATGAAGGCATATTTAGAAATTACC
Organism: Macrobrachium nipponense; assembly: GCF_015104395.2. NCBI lineage: Eukaryota > Metazoa > Arthropoda > Malacostraca > Decapoda > Palaemonidae > Macrobrachium > Macrobrachium nipponense. The sequence continues at coordinate 136,323,494 of NC_087202.1, read as the reverse complement.
AAGTTACTGATGAGGCTTACAGATAAGATGTGATGAAGTAAAAACTTGTTTGAAAAATTGGCACTGTTTGCTTTTCAAATAAAATTGCACAAAATGCAAAATGCATCAACGCGTTCATGCAGTTTAGTAAAATTACCTTTTGGTGTGGAAAAACTCAACTTAAACCTACATACTGTGATGCAATTACGTAAGTAGTGAAAAAAGAAGACTATGAATACGTATCCACACTGAGTCTGGGGGAAATTTTTTTGCGTGTTTGATTGATGGTAACGGCAGGTAAATTCGTGAGAAAAAGTTTTTAAGTTGAGAGTGATTTATGACATGTATGTAGGCTGTCAAGCCAAGCACTACGGCACCTTCGGGCATTCAGCACTTGACAGTGCAAAGAGAGGAGTTGGGTCGGATGTGCAGCAAGTTAAAGAGATCGAAGAGAGAAAACACAGATGAAATACGAAGATCTAAGAGTGGAGTTCGGGGGAAACCCAATAACAATATTGAAGAAAAAAGCGGGAATGAATATAAAGTAAAAGAGTAGTAGGTGAGAACACCGAGGGGCCGATGGGACGCGACAAGCACCCTTTGGTAATGCCTACAGTACACCGCATGAGGTGCATTGACGGCACTACCTCCGTTCGGTGCCGTGAAGGCAAAGCAAAATGGAGAGGTTTCTCTTCGAGAGCAAGATTATCAGGAAAAAAAAGATTCCTTTTAAGGGCTTTAAATGTAACTACTATGAGATTCAGAGCCTTTGTCCCGGTGTTTTACCGGAATGACTTTTTTTCTGGGCATTTACAAAGATATTACTTAGCCATAGTATACTTTACATCCATACCTAATTTTCGGCAGCATTCTTTATTACTTATACTAGAAAAAATATATTCATAAGACTAAAATAAAGCATCTGAAGCCAGTGGCGGAGCACTCTCATGAAAGGGTTCAATGTTATACGTGACGTAAACATATGACGTCCCTTGTCAAGGCTTCAAAAATAGCAGCTATGATATGTCATTTTCCCCGTGGTTGCAGGACAGCTTTTGTGATTCGACTTGCACAATTGTTTAGAAGTGAGGAGGCTCGTAACAAACCCTACGTATGTGTAAGGAGTACACCCAGACCTCCAAGGCTACCAAGTGATCGTCATTTGATGACTTCCGTAAGGTGCAGAAAGCTAATTATATATGCTCTATAAAGCAATAGTTGTTTATTTCTTAGTAAAATATAACTAGCGAAACAAAGTTTTCTCGCCTTTGTTAATTGATTTTTAATTACATAATTTTTTAATGGAGGAATAGTGATAGAAAGTAATTTCTCGGATTACTTGTGGAAACCCTTTTCTTCAAGGATTCTAGCACTCGACCTCATGGCATGAATCATCCAAATGAATATGGTCTTACCGGTGGTATAACACTTAAAATTTTTTAACATCAAATCAATGATTCTGGATTTTACAGCAACACCAGCTGACCAACCTGGTGCTGCTTGGGAAAACCCTAAGTGACAACACATAAACTTTCTCTCTCCTCTCTCTCTCTCTCTCTCTCTCTCTCTCTCTCTCTTTAAGATAGTAGAAACTAATTGCTGTCGTTTTAGTTATTGTTTTTTGTTTTTTACTCATTTCCCAACCCCTTCTCATAACACCCCCTTTGGTGCCAGTGGTCTCTTACACCCACAGTATTCTTTCCCAGATGCTAAGTTATATATATATATATATATATATATATATATATATATATATATATATATATATATATATATATATAATAATGCATGTCAAAGTGTATGTGGCACAAACATACATACATACATCCATTTATGTATGTACACACACACATACTTATATATATATATATATATATATATATATATATATATATATAATATATATATATATATATATATCTATATATATATATATATATATATATATAGTACATATTTGATGGATATAAAAAAACTCCTGCAGGGATAAAATCAAAAGAAAGTTGATTATTATGAGAAACATTCCTGTTAGAAATCAGCTTTCAAATGATCATTTACCTTTAAATTAAATGCCGAACACACCTGACAACATCAACAAAATTAGGCAACGAGTAATTGTTTAGTAATATGGCCAGTGTCCACCGTAAATCATACTGAGATTATTCGCATATAACATCTTAAACCATTATTAGAGCTGGAAATGAACGTTTGGGCAGCGACCTTATTTCCCATGTGACTACTGTATGACTTTATAATATAGAATCGAATACATACTTTAAGCCAAAGGCCAAACGTTGCGTCCTATGAAGGGGAAATAGACACTACGAAAGTTTGAAAGGTATAAAAGGAGCCAGAGGAGGAAAACTCAGCAGTTGCACTATGAAAGAATTGCTAGTGGGGGCGGAAAGTTAGATGGAAGAAAAAGTAGCATATGAACGGAGCTACGCTAAAAGGAATGGTAGAAGTTGCCTACAATGCATCACTGACGGCACTACACAAGTACGGAGTATATTACTTTATTCTTCTAAGTTAATACTTCATTATTTTAAATTTACTTGCATAAATGTTTCCTTGAAACTTGCCACAGAGAGCATCGTAGACATTCCAGATATTCGCATGGGAATTAATTGCTCGGCCTCCAGTGCGTTTCCCGCTCATGACTCAAGTTGTTAGGAGATCTGTTCCCAGATGATTAGATCCCTGCCTTTGTTTATCTCCTTTCAACTGTATCGTCCTTCCTCTCTCTCTCTCTCTCTCTCTCTCTCTCTCTCTCTCTCTCTCTGTCTAGTTAATGGAAGGCATATGTGTCAGGAAATCAATAATAATACATAAATGGACATATACATACATTCATACACACGCACATACATGAATATATGTATATATATATACTACATACATATATATATATATATAATAGTATATATATATATATATATATATATATATATTATTATATATATATATGATATATATATATATATATATATATATATATAAAGGTAATGCCACGGAGGCCAAATGAAAAGACGAGAAATGCCGAGATCTTTCGGTCTACACGACCCTTTTTTTACTTGGGCTTCAGTAAAGGGTCGTGTAGACCGAAAGATCTTGGCAATTCTCGTCTTTTCATTTTCCTCCGTGGCATCACCTTTGTTTATAAATAGCATCACGTATTATATATATTTCGTGATCAAGTTATTCATATATATATATATATATACATATACATGTATATATATATATATATATATATATATATATATATATATATATATATATCGTGATCAAGTTATTCATATATATATATATATATATATACTATATATATATATATATATATATATATATATATCGTGATCAAGTTATTCATATATATATATATATATATATATATATATATATATATATATATATATATATATATATATATATATATATATATATATATATATATCACACGAACATGAAACAAACTACATGCATGCTGCGGGTGCTCATCTGCATGAATTCATACATAAAACCTTTGTGCCATGAGGCGTATGCCAAAGCGAAACATAATTGAAATATTATGGCATCATAGTTTACATATAAGAAAATTGTAATCGAAATATATATACCAATCTTGACTCTGCACCTAGAGGATGACCTACATAGGAGCTCCACTAGTCTGTTCAAGTAGCGCAGAAAAATCCGCTATTTGGAAAATAGAGAAGAATCTCTACAAGCGTAACGCTGCTGAAGTAGCCATTACTTTAATAAAGTATGAAATAATTGTTAATATTCACAGGAACACTATCTTATCGAGAATATTCTGCCTGAGTTCTGCAAACCGATTTTTCTTAACAATAGATGGCATTTAAAACTTAACAATGACGACCACCAAAGGCTAAGTGCGAAAGGTAAGTCAAAAGATAAAAAATCTGAGATATTTTCTAGTTTAAAAAACATAAGGAAACTTAAATCCCGACGGAAACTACATGCTCGAAGAGAGAGAGAGAGAGAGAGAGAGAGAGAGAGAGAGAGAGAGAGAGAGACAGACAGACCTTACAGACCTTACATCTTGTTCGGGTTGCACCTCTAATGTATACCAGAGAGTTGCTAGTACATCTTCCGGTATATTTTGCATCTTCCAATCTTGGATGGTCTGTGCATGCAGCTTAGATATTTGTCGAGCTTATTCTTAAACTCATCTACGCTCACTCTTGATATATTCCTCAGATGAGCTGTAACGCACTGAATACACGCTGCATTACAATGCTGGTGCGTAGTGGATAAATGTCCGTGTGCTTTCCTTATTTTGCCTGGTATAGTTTTGGGCACTATTAATCTGCTTGCTCTTTCTGATATTTCTAGCTCCATGATATTTTCGGCTATTCCTTCTATCTGTTTCCATGCCTGAATTATCATGTAACGTTCTCTTCTCTTTCTAGAACTAATATAATTTTAAGGATTGTAGTCTTTCCCAGTAGTCAAGATCCTTAACTTCTTCTATTCTAGCTGTAAAGGACCTTTGTACACTCTCTATTTGTGCAATATCCTTTTGATAGTGTGGGTACCATATCATATTGCAATATTCAAGTGGACTACAAACATACGTTTTATAAAGCATAATCATGTGTTCATCTTTTCTTGTTTTGAAGTGCCATAACAACGTTCCCATTTTTGCTTTACATTTTGCCAATAGAATTGCTATTTGTTCATTGCATAACATGTTCCTATTCATCATACACCAAGATCTTTAAACTGCTTCCTTATTTGTGATTGTCTCATTATTTAGGTCCCTATATGCATATAGCTTTCCTTCTGTCTCCATAATTTATTGATTCAAATTTATCAGAGTTAAATACCATCCTATTTACCTCTGGCCAATCATATACTTTGTTAAGGTCTCTTTGTAGCGCGCTCCTATCTTCATCACAAGTAATTTCTCTACTTATTCTTGTGTCATCGGCGAAACTACTCACTACCGAGTCCTTAACATTATTGTCTATATCTGCAATCATAATAACAAACAGTAATGCAGCTAACACGTACCTTGTGGCACACAGTATATTACCTTAGCTTCATCCGATTTATCATCGTTTGCAATAACTATTTGTTTTCTGTTGTGTAAAAATTCTTTTAACCATCTTCCTACTTTATCCACTATATTATGTTTTCTAATGTTCTTCGCTAATATATTATGAACTACCTTGTCAAAAGCTTTTGCAAAGTCTAGATAAACCACATCTGTTTCATTTCCGCTTTTCCGATTTTTGTATATGTTCTCACTGGTGGACTAACAGTTGGGTTTGGGTACTTTTTCCAGGTACGAAACCATGTTGTCCTATATTAAACAAATTATTTTTTATTAAATGTTTCATAATATTTTTCTTCATTACCCCTTTCATACACTTTCATAAGATGGATGTTAGACTCACATGGCCTATAATTACTTGCCTCTAGTCTTGATCCACTTTTGAAAGTAGGGGTAATATATGCTAATTTGTGCTCATCATAAATCTTGCCTGTATCTACACTTTGTCTTAATAATATTGCAAGTAGCTTTGCGATAGAATGAACTACTTTCTTTAACAAAATAGCAGGGACACCATCAGACCCTGCTGCAGCTCCATTTTTAATTTCATTAATGGCCTGCACAATATCAGCTTCATTAATATCTATGTCTGCTAAATATTCACTATTTTCAACCCTTACTTCTATATCATTATCTTCATTATCAATTCTAGGGTGAATTCTCTCTTATATCGTTCTGCCAATATGTTGCAATATTTCCTTTTTTTCATTCGTTAACCTCCCTTCAATCTTGGAGGGCCTATTTTCTATCTTCTTTTTATTCATCTTTTTTGCATACGAGTACAATAGTTTGGGGTTTTGCTTGATATTACTGGGGTTTTTCTTCCAAGTGCCTTTTTTCATTTTCTTTTTATTGTATAATCTTTGTTTTGCATTTTCTAACCTACTTTACTTTTTTTAGTTCAATCACTTTCCATGCATTTTTTTTCTTTTGCAAGACCTTTTTTCCACTTTCTGATTTTCTGGAATAAAATCCTTCTGTCTCTTGGTATGCATGACTGATGTTTACTCTTCTTCTTCGGTATATATTTATCCACTATTTTCTCTAATATTTTATATAATATCTCCGTATTTACCTTTATATCATCACTTACAAAAATGTTATCCCAATCTTTGTTAATTCTTCATTTATTTCTGACCATTTTATATTTTTACTGTAGAAGTTGTATTTTCCATATCCTTCCACTTTTTCATTTCTTGCTTATCTCTGTTTTCACTTGCTTTGGAATGAACTGTTAATTCTATGACATTATGGTCTGAATACTCGCATTATAAACTATTATTTCTTTAACATAATTCACCGCGTTCCCCACAAATACTAGGTCTAAATATTTTCCTTTCTGTTGGCAGGTGATTTATTTGTTTGAATATTGTATTCTAGTAGCATATCTTATAGCTTTTCGAATTGCCTCTTATCTTCTGCACTACTTTTTTATATGTATAAATACAACCACACTCCTATTCGTTCTTTCCAGTCTACGAAAGGAAAGTTAAAGTCTCCGGATAGGAGAATAGTCCAGTCTTGTGATTTCTGCATATATCATCCAATTTTTCTATTATTGTGTCAAACTCTTAGTATTGGGGGGGGGGGGGGGGGGGGGGGGGCTATATTACTATATTCATTAATTTTTCAGATTCAAATTCTACCGCTATTAGTTCACATTCTGAGTTACTATTATTTCTCATATATTTTTCCTTGTTTTTGTCTTTCCCATATATCGCGGTTCCCCCTTGATTCCTATTTTTTCTATCTGATCTATAAGTTTGAAACCCTTTTATTTGATCGTCATTCCCCAGTTTCTTGGGAATAAACCAGGTTTCAACTTATATTCATTATATCTATTTCTTTTCAATTTGGGTCAGTTCTTCTAAGTACTCTATTTTCTTTTTGAGTTACTCGTAACTAAACCCTGCGCATTCATCACTATGATGGTTTGCATGTTTTCTCCTTCATATAATATAAGGGTAATATAAGGATTTTCCCACGTCTCTTTCCTGTCTGGTATGTTGTCTTTTCTTCATTTCCAGAAATTCTGACATTAAAAAATCCAACTTTTCCATAATATTTTGATCTCCTTCATCATAATTATTCATTTTGTGTCTGAATCTGCAATTTAAGTTTTCTCCATATCTGCAATATCCTCTTGCATCATACATACAGTATTTATCTCGAGCTGTATCTTGGGCTGTATTTTGGAGCTGATGCTTGGAAATTCTTTGCCGACACTCCATGTTGCGGTGATGGCTTGCTTTTTTCCTTCACCTCATTATTTGTTCCTCTCTTTATTTGTTTCTTTCTTATTTTGGATTTTATTATTTGATTGATTATTTAATTGATTTTGATTCATGGCTACGTGGGTGCATATATTTACATTTTTTTGTCGAACTTACATCCTTTTCCTTCTTTTAGGTTTTTGCATATTTTTGGATGTAGATCTCTGCAATCATCCTCATAGCCATCTAGGTATGCACATTTACCATAGATTTGTGACATACCTTGGGATGTTTGTAGTAACATCTTTCTCCGAATCTGCAATTCCCTCTTTTCAAAAGGGTGCAGACTTGTCTTTCTTGTCTATTTTTTTCCTCTTTCCCATCAGTGTGCAGATCTGGGTTAAAGCCCTCTTCGTGAATTTCACATGTTGTCATGTCGTAATTTATTTCTTCCTATGTATGCTGCTTGATTGCCTCATATGTAGTATCAATGAGTATCTCTGCATCCATACTTTTATCTTGTTCTTTGTTTTCCTTATTTTTTTCTGTCATTTCAGTTTGTTTTCTTTTCTTCCGTTCTCCTCTTCCTTCTTTCTCTTCTTCTTATCTTCTTCCTCTTCATCTTCTTCTCCATCTTCAACTATTTGTACATTAAGTCTTGATTTAATAACATTGTCTATCCATGATAGACATGTTGAGCAAAATATTCTGGTATCCTTACTCATATCTTGCATTACTTCAGCACATTGAAGATGCGTTGGAATGTTGCATGCAGAACATTTTCTGATCAGGTTTTGTGGATTAACTGTGCTGTACCACACCTTACACAGTTTGCATGCTTTTGGCATTCTTTTTCCTATTGCATCAATTAGGATATTCACAATGTTCACCTTATTCATTTTTCTTGTCGGAAAAGTTGATTGATGTAAATTTTCTTTATGAATCTCTTGACCACTTGGATTCTATTTGGAACTTCATCAATTATTTTCAAGAGAGAGAGAGAGAGAGAGAGAGAGAGAGAGAGAGAGAGAGAGAGAGAGAGAGAGAGAGAGAGAATAATAATAAGTCAATCTGATTCCCACAACATTTTGGAATTTAAGGGAGTTGGGATGTCACATAATCAAAATTCAATACACAATGGGAATTTGTCTGAACAATTCACGGTCATTCGAAAACTTGAAGAACGTGGAGACCTGGTACCAACGTTTTTGAACCTGCTTCTATTTAAATAAATCGAAAATCAGATAAAAAAAAAACCTACTGCATTCTGCTGTTCATATAATAAAAATTAAATAACTCTGGTATGAGTTACTATCGATCGGTACAGAAACAATAATGCGATTAACGCTATGACTTCGACATGTATAAAATAAATACGGTGGTCGACAGCTCTTTCGAAAATAAAATAAATAAATACTTCATAACACAAACGACCCTCGGTGGACCTAGTTGATGGAGTAATTTCATATTAAAATTTCATGTTCCCGCGAGGAATTTACTCGGAAACTATTGGTCAAATTCAGTATTGCCAAAGCACTGTCATCCATTCAATGAATCTCGAGCAAGGAACTTGCGTTTGCACCGTTCCAGACGTTGCCGAAGTTCGAAGCTATTGAGAGAGAGAGAGAGAGAGAGAGAGAGAGAGAGAGAGAGAGAGAGAGAGAGAGAGAAAATCCAATGCAAACAAAGGGCCTTATGAGTCACAGATAGGGAGACGTTCTAGGGTCATATATTTTTATCTCTCAATAAAAGCCCAATTATTCGTTTTTTTCAGGTATGCTTAAAAAACGTTATGTCCCTATCATTTTCCTATGAGCTCTATTCCTTCCCCCTTACAAAAAGGAATAACTAAGCAATGATCTCTTCTATTCCCCTGGCACCTTCCCCACGTCTGGACATACCTTACACATTCTAGTTAGCATACACCAGCATCAGTGCCAGCCACTTCCACCATCATTCTCAATATTGCACAAAAGCTTGCAAGTCTTCCATCATTCACTTTTTCCCCCTTTGTAGCCTCTGCATTCAACACGTGCATTCTCTTTGAACAGCATATATCCATTTTCATGTCATTCGAAGACTCATTTGCTTATAAATCTTTCTTTCTGCTTTTAGTTACTTCTAATGCAGTTTTCCCCCTGAAGTGTCTACTCAAAGTGAATAATCATGAACTCGTGTCTTTCCTCTCTAACCTTTTTGTTGACTATGTAAATAATGGTCTCCTCTTTCGTTTTTTTACCTAACTATGACACTTTCATTCACGCCTCCTATGCTAGTATTCACAATGACTCCCTAATAACATGAACCAAGAGATTCTATAATCATACACGTAACTCTTTTAAGCATCTTTCATCTAAATCCATCTTTGTCATCTTTTCAATTTCCATTTTCTGTACCGAGATGCTTTCCTGGTTGGGACCCTCGGGCTGTGGCATTCTGATTTCTCAACTATGTTTGCGATTTGGATTTCATTAATGAAAACAATATCATCACTTCATCTAACGCTATACTTTTCGCTCTTTCTGCCACCGAACAGCCTAAATTGCAGCGAAAGCTGCCACAGAGGTCATTTAATGTAAATGGATATAAAATCTACTGCAAGCGATACTCATTAAATGCCAGGAATAATCGTGGTCGTGAATGAGCTGCATTAAACGGAAACACTTTAGATTTACCTGATCCAGTGCTGAGATCAGTTTCTGTCTTTTCATTTAATGAAACTTGGGATTTTTTCTTCTGCTGAACCTCTCCCTGTCTCTATAGCTCTAACTTGTTGCTGTTTGCTAGAGGTTTTATATCTAAAACTACATCTAGATCTAGCTGGAGGGAACTATATATAAAGATTGAAAAATATCACAGAAGATTTTCATGGAAGAGTATTAAACAAATACTCACACATTTAATGCTTAAACTGACCTTAATCAGACCAGGACCTTGTTTGGAGTTCGATTAAGGCCCCCTCTCAATCAGAAACTAACCAACATTCAACTTTCTTCATTGATTATAGGGATGTAGATTTAATGCATGAATATAGGAAAATGACGGTGAAAAGGGAAATCACAAAGCGAAAAAGTCGACCAACGAAGGGCTGCGGATTTTAAGGCCAACACAGATTTTTAATTCCCAGCCTAATTAGGAATTCATGAAATAAGAACTCAATAATAGGAAGAGAATTTTTCCTTTGCTGATAATGTCTGGTTGTATAATGCTTACAACCAAAACTCTATTGAATAAATGTTTTACGTTTGTCCTGATGAATTCAATAGGCAACGCCGTCATCACGCGAAATGCAAAACAGTATAATGTAAATATTTCTGTCGTTCCAGTATTCAAATATTTGCAGGTTTTACCTCTCCACCGAACAAACATTTCTGGGAGGACTGAATAAGACCGCAAAAATGAAAGGGTAATTGCTTACCAATAACTGAAGAAAAGCAGCAGGTTCAATTTACTTGATTATTAAGCTTTTATAAATATGCATTGAGTAAAGTTAATGAGGAATGAGAGATTTCTGTGAAATGGGGGAATAAATTTTCGATATTAACTATTCATGTTCACCCATTTTTTCAGTATGTTTAAATTTTGCAGACTAAACATGAAATAACGCTTTAGAATTCCATCTATTCATTGTTTGAAATATTTCACGAGACCATTAAAAATGAAAGTATAGTACCTTGTGTTTGCTGCGAACAGTTTAAATCTGATTTAGACAGCTATACTAACAACCAGACATCGCCAAGAGTCCCTCATGTACTGACTATATAGGTAACGAAAAGGATCTACGGACGAAAGATCCTTCTCTTCCGAAGACCACCTTCGACTAACGACGGCGTTTCCTAAACTTAAACAAAACTGTGGCGGAAAAAAGTTGATGAAGGACACAACTACTTCAATGACCAACTTTGGGAAGGGAAAGTCGTCCGCTGAAGTATTATCAAAAGGACGAAAAAAATAAAATAGAATTAAAAGGCTCGAAGGAAGGAAGGAAGGAAGGAACCTAACAAGTTACTAACAACTCGCAAAGAAAAGTTCTGGCTGCAAGAGCAATTTGCTTACTCGAAGTTTTGCCGACTTTGAAAAGTTGTGCACAAAAGTGGAAGATGAACAATAATAAAAGAACAAATAAACAAAATAACGGAATAACTGCTATCTTGGATAACTTATATGAAAGTGAAAAAAATTTTCATATACAATTTGTTTGAAAAAGTCTCAAAAAAAAAAAGATGAAAAAAGTAATCCCGAAACTATAAATGGAAAGAACTTTATTTAACTCCACGACCATTGTTTTGTTTCCAGGCCTCGTTTTGGAATCGAAGCATTGACAGGAATTTCCGAGGAGAAATAAGAGATGAGAGAGAGAGAGAGAGAGAGAGAGAGAGAGAGAGAGAGAGAGAGAGAGAGAGAGAGAGGTACATACCAATAACTAAATGGAGCGGAAGTTGACGGCAGGGACCCAAGGGCCTCCTTCCTCTCGCACGGGTCACCTTAAAAGCTGGAAGGAACCAAAGCCATAATTACCTAATGGAAAACATTGATTAACCTTTCCTTTTGACCTTTCCCTGTGACTTTTCCCTCTGACCTCTCCTTTTGACCTTTCCCTGTGACTTTTCCCTTGACCTTTCCATGTGACCTTTCCTTTTGACCTTTCCTTCTGACCTTTCTTTTCGACCTTTCCTTCTGACCTTTCCTTTTGACCTTTCCCTGTGACTTTTCCCTCTGACCTTTCCATGTGACCTTCCCTTTTGACCTTTCCTTCTGACCTTTCTTTTTGACTTTTCCCTCTGACCTTTCCATGTGACCTTTCCTTTTGACCTTTCCCTCTGACCTTTCCATGTGACCTTTCCTTTTGACCTTTCCATGTGACCTTTCCTTTTGACTTTTCCCACTGACCTTTCCTTTTGACCTTTCCCTCTGACCTTTCCTTTTGACTTTTCCATGTGACCTTTCCTTTTGACCTTTCCTTCTGACCTTTTCCCTATGACCTTTCCTTTGACCTTTCCATGACCTTTGGACCTTCTTTTGACTTTCCTTTCTGACCTTTCCATGTGACCTTTCCTTCAGACATTTCCTTTTGATTTTTTCCCTCTGACCTTTCTGTGACCTTTCCTTTTGACTTTTCCATGTGACCTTTCCTTTTGACCTTTCCTTCTGACCTTTCCATGTGACCTTTCTTTCTGACATTTCCTTTTGATTTTTTCCCTCTGACCTTTCCATGTGACCTTTCCTTCTGACCTTTTCATGTGAATTTTCCCTCTGACCTTTCCTTCTGACAATTCCGTCTGATCTCTTCTTCTGACATTTTAAAGTAGTGTCTTTTTCATCTTAGATTCAACCTGTAGGAGGCAGAGCTTAAATGACTACTGGAGAAGATTGCGACTAATCTCTATCAGCATTCTATTTTTTTTTAGATGTCGAACGTGCACCAGCGTTTTAATCGTTTTCAAAGCAGGCATCTTTTTTTCGTTACATTGTTAGTTAGAGACACTGATTATCATTCACTTTACTTAAGAAAGATAAATGTAAGCTTAATGTAAGTTGAAGAAGGGATTCGAAATGTTTTCAACTCAGTAATATCATCCAAGATCTCGCTGAAGAAATAAAGGGAACACGAATGAATATGTTTATTTACAAATAATCTGTCATAGGAATGTTCGAATTAAAGCTGTGTCAGATATTTGGAGACATGATACGTCTGAAACCAAACGTGTCAATTCAAATTTTACAATGCTAATGCTAGTTCATGAATATATGTTTGTCTTATACTAAACGACAAAGATGATTTAATCACTCATCTCAATATACATATTCAGTCTTAACCGAAATAATTGTCTACTAAAATGCCTTTCAATGCTGCGAAATGGTTTATTAATAAATGTACATATCGCTTAAGAATGTAGCACAGTTATTCTTCTGTTTTTATAAAAAGAAAAAAAAAACATCCATTTATAAACACACACACACATAATGTATGTATTTGTAAGTGCCTATACATGAGACGCATGTCTTGTTTTTTTTATCTTAACTCTTAATACAATTTCTCTGCAAAAGAACCGATTATATTCCAGATATAATTTATGAAGAAAATTCCATTTTCCAGTTGGTAAACTCAGGTTCATTTTGGCTTACAGCCTACGGCGCGAACATGTCGAGATATGGCAATTCATTGAGTCCAAACTTCAATATCTTTCTTAAGCTATGTTAATTTTCATTTCATAAAAGTTATATTAGTTATTAAGACTAGTTTTTTACGCTTCAGTTATAGTAGGCGTTTTTCATTACATCAGCTCATAAGATGAGAGAGAGAGAGAGGAGACCGAGATTTTTTGGAGGAGATTGAAGACGATGAGAGGAGATGGAAGATGAGAGAGAGAGAGAGCGAGAGAGAGAGAGCGGCGATGAGAAGGAGAGAGAGATGAGGGGAGAGAGAAGGAGAAGAGAGGGGAAGAGTATATTCAAAATCCTTACAATCATATAATCTGATGAATCCTATTCGGAAGTGTCGCTCACGGCAAATGGGTTTAGGCTAGTGTCAAGGCTGTTCGCCAGCATCTGCGTTTCCTTTTATTCTTCTTTGTTTGCTCTCTCAGTCTTTCGTATACGCAAATTGTAAAAGGAAAACCAAATCAACACCTTCAGTCTTTTCAAGAGTAAATCTGCATGTGCGCATGCGTGTACCTGTTTTCTCAGATAAGGTAGATTCTAAATATTAAAGCTTGCCACAGAAAGATCCGAAAAGCTATGATTGTCCTTGAATTCGTAAGAGTTACTACTACAGCCCCTTTCAAATATTCTTTTAACTCAGGACGGTCATTTTTCATTTAAAGCCAACTATGATTCATTACCTATCTTGTCTCAGAATCAGTGTTCTGTTTAAATAATGTTTGTTAACACTTCCATACCAAAGATGCCTTTTTATCTGGAGGAAAAGTCACAAACATTTACTTAATCGCTGCAAAACATTAGAATTAATGAAAAAATTAGAATCCAGCAGCAAAAAGCCTAGTCATAATTAATCAACAAACATTGTAGCAGGTACAACCTACAACGATGTATTTTTTAGCATCCAACAGATTAAATATTTTAATCTTAATTCTATAAAAAAAAAATATATATTTTAAAGCGATAAACCCATAAATCTGGATTTCTTCATGAAGTACCTACAATGCCTTTCATATGAAAGATACTGCCGGGATTACCTAAGCATTAAGGGCACGTATACTCAACAACTTATGTCTCTCCAAATTATTCCTTCTCCACTGAAATATCGACCTTGAAAGACTGATAATCCCCATTACAGGTATACAACATAAACCCTGTTTCAGGTATCCCCTTAGAAAATGAGCATAACCTTGATTTTTAAATGTTTTCTTATATGCAAAAAATATTTTCATAAACAAACAACCCTTACTTTCAGCCTCCACTCCGCTCTAACATAACTATGATCTGTTCCATATATCTTGGGCTCAGAACGTGACACAGAGGCACATTCCACTCTGGTTGACATTTTCCAGGCTGGAAATGGACCATAAATCTCTCATGCTGCGGAGGGAATGTGTATCTCAACTTATGGACGGAAGGCAAAGGATCCTGAGTTGTAAACAACCAGGTCCTGTAACAGTCTGGTTTGCAAGACGATAAAGGAAGCGAGTGGGTTTGTTTTCAGAGAGGTTGTAAGACGCCCCTCTGTTCCCTCTCCTATCAGCCTTTGATCTCTCCCTCTCTCTCACTGTGAATGTGTATCTTTTTGATGTTTTGGAATCTTGAGCTCAAAACCTTCGTAATTATCAACAAATCTCTCTCTCTCTCTCTCTCTCTCTCTTCTCTCTCTCTCTCTGTCTATTTGAAATTTTAGACTCCTGGGCTCTATCTTACAGTATTATTTCCAAAGGGAGACGCACACTTAGACTTCCTCTCTCTCTTTACGTCAGTGTTATTATCGTTGCTGAAACACCAGTGAATTATACAAATCTTTTACTGTGCTGATGACCCTTTTATGTTGCGACGCCAACTAAGTATACAATTATCTGTGCGTGTGTGTGTGAGTGTGTGTCTATTGGATGTTTTAGGATCTCGGGGTCGAATCCTTCATAATTTTCCCCTACAAGACTCTCTCTCTCTCTCTCTCTCTCTCTCTCTCTCTCTCTCTCTCTCTTTTAGAAGTAACTGAAATACAAGTAGTTACAACGATTAGGATGTCTAAAATCTTAATAGTCCATACGAGGAGACATCATGTGCCCACTCATCTCTACGAGCAGGTTTTACAATTCATTCATATTGTTCTAATGGTTTTGTCTAGCTTTCTATTGAACTCTTCCACACTGTTACTCTTTATAACTTCTGGTGGCAGTTTATTCCATGTGTTACATATCTTGTACGTGGAGAAGTTCCCAAGATAGGATGTATTGTATCTCTTCAGTTCTAGTTTCCATCCATTATTTCTTGTCTGATTTTCATTTATTGTGAGGAGGTTACTGTCTACTTATGTTATGCCTTTCAGTATTTTGAATGTCTTTTAGTTGTCCTCGCATTCGTCCTGTTTCTAAGTCATACATGTTCAGGCTCTCTAGTCGTCTTTGGTAACCTATTTGCTTCATGGATGGAATTAACTTTGTGGCTCTTGGTTTTATCCCTTCTAGTCTATTTATGTTCTTTCATAGTGTTGGTGCCCAAAACTGTACTGCATATTCAAGATGTGGTCTATCTATTGATATGTACTAGAGATGCAGTACCTTTCCTTGTTTCTGTATTTGAACTGCCCCTTTATGTATCCCACTAGTTTCTGTGCCTTCATTTCAGCTTTTATGCTTTGTTTTGTGGATTTTAAGTCCTTGGTAATAACGACTCTTGTTCTACACTATTTATGTTATTCCCAAGCAGTATGTAAATGGCATCAGGGTTGTTTGTTCCTTTTGTGACACTTTACATTAATGCAGGTTAAAAGGCATTTGCCATCTTTTTGACCACTCTCATATTTTCCTTAGACCATTCCTTAAACTTTCCACTATATCTGGGTCTGCTGCATTTACACCTAGTTTCGTGTCATCTGCAAATTTGGCTATCCTGCTAGTTAATGTAAATAAAAAAAATTAAGAGTTGGCAAAGAACAGAACCCTGAGGAACTCCGCTTGTCACATCTGCCCATTCTGATTCTTCATCCTTTATTACAAATCTCTGTTTTCTATTAGTTAGCCAGTCCTTGAACCGGTCTTGCTATTCTCCTACAATTCTCGATCCAGTCTGCTATTCTCCTACAATTCCTAAAACTATAACTTTTGTCATTAGTTTCCTATGTGGAACTTTGTCATATGCCTTTTGGAAATCTAAATAGAGTATATCTCTTGCTCTACTACTGTCGTAAATACCAAGCATATTATGAAAAAACTCCAAGAAGGTTGATAGACAGTTTTTCCTATCAATGTGATCCACGATTCGATCTGCAACTATGGACTCAAAAATCTTACAAGAGACTGACATTAGACAGATTGGTCGATAATTTCCTGGCTCTTCTCTTGGAGCTTTTTTTTTATAAACTGGGGGCATATTACCTAGTTTCCATCCTTTTGGTGCCTTTCGTTGTTCTGAACTTTTTCTGTAGAGCTTATTCAGGTAAGGAGCTATCTCCTCTTTTATCTCTTTAATTTCTCTTGTATGAACTTGTTGAGTTTATCTATTTTGTTTTTAATGTTCTCTTCTGTAAATACTATTTTGTCCAACGGTTCCCCCCTTCATATTTAATAGCTGGTTTAGGGATTGATGTAGTGTCTTCAATTGTGAAAACACTAGTAAAAAACTTATTCAGTAACTCTGCTTTTTCCAAGCCTGAGTTCACCAGGTTTCCTGTATTGTTCCTAGGGGGACCTATGCTATGTTTTATTGGTTTCTTACTATTAACATGCACAAAGAGTTCTTTTGGCTTTTCCTTACAAACTGATGCAACTCGTTTATCCTTCATTTACCTTTGCCTTTCTTACTAATTTGTCCAACATTCTACAGAGTTCTTCTGGTTTTAGGCATGGGTTCATTGATTTATGCAATCTGTCTCTTTCTCTATTTTATTTTTAATTTCTCTGATAAGCCACTTAGGCTGAGGGTTGCCATTTGTTAGGATTTGATTTAATGGTATACATCTAGAGAGTTTTTGTGTGTATTCCTCTAGAAAGGCATCCCAGTACTTGTTCTTGTCGTATAGTCGTGTTATAGAACCTCAATTACGTGACCATTCTCTGGCTAGGATGTTTTGACAATTGATTTGACTTCTCTGGACCTTTTATAAAACATTTAACCCCCCGGTCCCTCCCAAAATTCCTGGCATTTTTTTCCAGCGGGTAAAATCCGAGATGGCCGGCACTGCCACTTTTCTAGGTAAACTGAACATGAGGAATCCAATTCCAATGCTGTTTTGACATCATTCTGGCATAAAAATCCAAGACAACCACAATTCAGTAGAGCAAAAAACTTAATTTTGAAAAGGATTGGAAGGTATGGGTGTTGGGTATGCCACTCATACATTTATATAGTTATAAAATATGTGATAAAAGTAATGATTAAATTATTGTACACTGAAAATTGTATTTCTGGCAATTAAATGATACCAAAACAAAACTAAACCACATAAAAATTACCATTATTCTTTTCGTGTTATACTGCATATTATTATGACATTGAGAAACTTGATCAGTCCGAATCAGAGCATTCTGAATCATCGTCTTCCAGTGAGTCCCACTTCCTCCCTTGTACATCATTATCTTTCTCATCATCATAGTCACTCTCATCTTCCTCACTTGATTCAGCTGGGCTTGGTGTGGGAAGATGCTTTGGAAGAGCAGGTTGAGTGTGGCAGACATGCCGACAACAACCATTCAACAGTTCCCAGCTATGTCTGATTGGTGAGGGGTGGTGTTTCAAGGTGGGATAGATACCACACAAGATATGCTAAGTATTTTGCACAAAGGCAGTGTTGTCATAGCTACCTGCACCTGGAGAGAAAGCTTAAGGATGACTTGTTCTTTATGCTCTTCCACTTTTTGGTGCGAGCGTAGATGATACACCAAGTGAACTTGAAGAGATCCTCTACCTCCTCCTCATCAAGGTCAGGGCTAACTCTGCACTGCAGGAGCTTTCGTTGTGTTACAGGGCTGCTCATTACCTGGTCATACACCGACTTCTTACTCTTGCAATAAAAGCTTGAGTTGGCATTGCATCCAGTCATACAGTGCAGCTACACAATACAGCTGGCCATCTCATCTGTCACCAAGGCACTGCAGATGATTGTTTCCTGCATTCCTTTGATACAAAGCATGTCAGGCAATTGCTGTGAGATGAATGCTGCTGCGACATAGGCATCCATATTAGTGGCATCAATGACAACAGGGCCAGTGTAACCAGACTCTTGCAAAACTGCATAAGCAGAGTAAAGTACAGTGTCAGCCTCAGACTGGTCAAAACTGTAGTTCTGCATTGATTGTGGGTTTGACAAGCTAGTACAGTTCAAACCAACAGAGTAGATAATCTCTGCATGAACGCTTGGTGGACGGTCAGGTTTTGCAGCTGACTCTTGTTGCTGATGCTACAAAGCAGCGTGGTGAATGCTCTGGCAGAGTGAAATGTGGTCACCTACTTTCACGTAGATATTTGGGACGTGTATTACCTTGTACCCGCAGATCCCTCTCATCATCTTTAGTTGAGTAAGCAGCATCATATGGGTCATTCACACAGATGATTCTTTCAGCATTGCCACCATGTCTGGCAAGGATAATGGATGACACTTTGTGGACATAGTCTAACCACTTGTATGGGGAACCATCTAGCGTTTGTCTATCTTCTGCTGATGGAACTGCCATCCTCAAAATCATTCCCATGTCAATGAGTGCGATGTAGGGTTCCTGCATATCTACAGGTTGCAGAGAAAGCTTCTGGATGATTTGGCTCTTCTGAGTCTTCCTGTAGGTGCCGTTGTAATTGAATAAGGCCACACTTTCCTTGACAGCACGATGCTCCAGCAACTCAGTTAGGTCAACAAGTTGACTGATCTCAACTAAGTCTATTACAGCTTTAAAAGCTGTCTGTTCCATTTCAGCAGCTCTTGCCTTGAGGTCTTGTCCAGGCTTCTATTTGTCTAGCGCTTTGGCAAAAGTCATGCGTTTGCTCAGTGGGATGGATGCATAGATGGACATGTTCTTACTAAACAATCGTTCTTGCAATAAGTTGGTCAATTTCTCATCTCCTGTAGCAAGGGCTGAGTTAAAGTCTGCAACAAGCTCATCAGTGGCAGGCATAGATGACTGTAGGTGCAGAGGGAGGGTGACGTTGGGTCAAATGGTCAAGAGTCATACTCATTCACGCATGCAATCAGGTTCTGCATGTACTGTTCATCTTCTCGCATTCATCTCAGACCACATTCCTTGTGCCTCTGCTTGTCTTCTTTTCGATTGGTAAGGGCATTGTGAGCCATCCGAATCCAGGGCATATTGTTCACATTTCTGCTTCTCATTTTGGAGGATAGAGAATCAGCCCGACTTCATTATGCTGCCCTTGTTCATGGTACACTCAATCCACATGTCCCAGGTCATACTGGAGTAAAGGTTGCCTGTAATGGACTGAGAGAAGTCAGTTTGGAGAAAGGCAACCTGATCAGCTGGGAGAGTTGTCTGCATCACCCAGAAATCTGGCAGCCACCTTCCGTATCTTTTGTTGTAATATGCTATCATCCATGGCAACATGGCATGCAGAGAGCTGACACTCGTCCAAGTTGCAGATATGGACAGCATGAACATTCTGCATGAGAGCATCCATCATGGTCAAGAAGTCCCTCCAGTAGTCCGCCATGTCACTACCCCCCACCTGGTTAAATAAATTTATGATGAGGCTCTCAAGTTTGACATCATCCTGCAGTACTGCATGAGCAACAGCTGGGATTCTTTGAATTTCGAGGTTCTCCTTAGTCTCATCAGCCAAGTCAAGCGCAAGACTGCCTGGCACTATCTGACTGATGAGTGCCTCATACATGAGCCTTAAGCAACGTAGCCCCCCTTTTGTAATGCTTGCCTTTCAGAGCATATTCAACAGCGCCAACGGCAACAAGTACTTTTTCTAGCTCACTCCACTTGTAACGCTTGTAGATAGCGCTCATCATTACACACTGTGTATGAAAGGGACCAAGAAAGGGCACCTATGTCATGGAAATCGTTTGGGTTTTCAGCCTTGAGCTGGGTGATGAGAATGTGCACTGGAAGATCTCCCGCTAAGAAGGCAAAGGGCACTGTTTAATGGCAATAATGGTAGACAACTTGGCCAATACATCCTTCACAACTGACTTGTTAGGTGGCTGATTGTAAGATGTATGAAAATGAACTTTGCTCCTCCCCTTTCCCACATTCAATGTATGAGTGGCATATCCAAACCCCATACCTTCCAATCCTTTTCAAAATTAAGTTTTTGCTCAACCGAATTGTGGTTGTCTTGGATGTTTGGGTCAAAATGATGTAAAAATAGCAAACTGATATCAGAATTGGAATCCTCATGTTTAGTTTACCCAGAAAAGTGTATTCATACATAAATCTAGATGATCCGGTTCAAAAGTTAATTTTTCGTGATAGCTGTGGTGGCCATCTTGGGTTTGGTCCGCTGGAAAAAAATGCCGGGATTCTTGGGAGGGACGGGGGTGCTAAATAAAAGGTACCAAGAAATCAAATAAATTGTCAAAACATCCTAGCCAGAGAATGGTCACGGAACTGAGGTTCTATAACCTGACTATTTAGTTTTTTTAGGTCTTTTCGACAGTAGTCTAATCTCATCAGTATCTTCTCATTTTTACGTAGAATATCAATTTGTAATGTAATGATTTTATGGTCGCTTTTGCCTAGATTTGCACCTATTGAAAGGTCAGACTCTAGGTTATCTTCTGTTGATAGGACGATGTTAAGTATGTTGTTTCCTTTAGTAGGTTTTCAACCCATTGGTAAAGGAATTCATTTTTTTAAGATATCTAAAAGTGTATCTTTCTTTCTAAGTTTGATGCGATCATCGTGTCCCAGTGTACTGCTGCAATGAAATCTCCCATTATTATGCAGAGTTTGTTGTTTATTTCTCGTCCTAGTAGTGCATAGAGCTCCTCGTCGGACGTTTGTGGTTGGTGGGGAGGTCTGTACACTACTATTAGAGTTATTTTCTTCCCAAGACTGTTTATTTTGATGCCAATCACTTCTTGCATGGTTGTAAATTTACACTATATTGGACTGAGGTGGTTCTTGACATTGACCATAACGCTTCCATCTCTTTTATTGAGTCTATCTTTTTTGAACAATTCATATCAAGTTACTTCTAAGAGAGAGAGAGAGAGAGAGAGAGAGAGAGAGAGAGAGAGAGAGAGAGAGAGAGAGAGAGAGAGAGAGTCTCGTAGGGAATAATTACGGAGGCATTTTAACCCATCAGATTTACGTTATATAAAGCATTGCTAAAAAATACACGCGTATCAACGCTCGAGGGAGGAAATATTAGTTCTCCCAGTTCAAACTGATGGCTGCCAATACTTTTGAGGCAGGCCCAGCAGAAATGGTGATGAATTGGACAGAGAATACATTTTATATATTTTTCAGGTCAAGAGTATCATCGGAGGTAACAATGAAAGTGGAATTTTGCTACGTTAATACTAGAAACTTCGTTATTCAAAGCCTTTTCCAGCTCTGTTTGTAGCTTTTGATATAGATAGTTAAATATGTATTCATTAATTTATTAGATAGAGTTTCTTTGAGAGAGAGAGAGAGAGAGAGAGAGAGAGAGAGAGAGAGAGAGAGAGAGAGAGAGAGAGAGAGAGAGAGAATCATATAAGTAGGTGGAGTGTTAATTTCAGTGAACCAAAGTTTGCTCAAGTCAGAAGTTTAAGTTTTGATGAAACAACTAATCAGAAATATTTCACGACTAGCTGACATTTGACAACACCTGCGTTAAACAGATAAAATTTGAAATGCCTAAATTATTAACAGTGTTTACTCATAGTATGTTATTCTGGCCAAAATATTGGTTAATATTTAGTCACACTGCACTGGCAAAAATACGTAAAAGAAACAAGATATTTCTGATCACAAATGTAAGCAATAATATTATCAATGTTTAATTTCCTATGCTAGGTGATATGGTGTGAACAAAAGAAAAAAAAAGGGAAAAAAATAAAATAAAAGGAAGAAAGAGCAACCATAATCTTAAAATACTGAAAACAGAACAATGGAAAATTTGACTTTCAAAGAGATAAGTCAATTACTGTCACAGAAACTGAAACGGCAGAATACCTGCATTACTGAAAATGTGAAGAAATATATTTTTTATATACACCGAGACACTTAGCGATACATATAACTGAACTATTCTCCCTTATATGGCTTGGAAGTTCCTATTTCTAGATTTGTTACTCTAGCTTCCTCTCGACTCACTAAAAATCATCTATTTCATTTCTAAATGAAGTGAATGTCTCCGTGTCATATTGTCCCTTTATGGCGCCTATTTTCTCAACTGATTCACAAACACTGGTTGTTTTAGTGGAACTCTTCCACAAACTCTTCGAGTATGCCATATTTTATGGCATACAGACCCTTCCAATGACATATTTCCTTATTTGCCATGAATTGAGGAGCCCTCTAGTTTTACTTCTACACGCCTCCATTTCGTTTCATCATTCGCGCATGCGTCCCTCAGATGTACAGGGATTACTTGTACAGATATCTGGCTCACAGAGTCATTCAACCTGGTAACCTTTTGATCAAATGTGAAGGGAAGTTCGTTCAAGCAAGGCTAATTAAAATTCTATATTTGGTGTTCGCATTGGATAATCAGGCACAACTTCATTCCTCCAGCCAGCTGTCATTTGGTATGATGCTCATGGAATAAGAGAAACCGCACTATAAACGCAACAAAAGCGCGCCACCTTGCTGGTGGGGGCAGGCGAAGACTGTTAAAGCCGCACGACGCCGCTTGGATTTTAAGACTGGTTTACACCTACGCACTTTTGTGGTGCGGGCTCTTACGGCGTGGGACTGCAAGAAACCTCACGAAACCGCACTATAAACGCACCAAAAGTACGCCACCTCACTGGCAGGGCCAGGTGAAGACCGTTAAAGCCGCACGACGCCGCCCGGATTTTGAATAATTTCAAATTTCTGCGCTGCGTCTTGCAGGTTGGTGAAGTCACACGAAGACGTAAGCAGTGTGGCGCAGCCCCGCAACAAAAGAGGTAAGAACCTGCACGGTGCCGTGCCACACCGCAACACACCGCATGTGGTGCAATGTGGTGTGACGTCATACCACCAGCAAGGGAGTGTTACGCCGTGATGTCACGGCGCCGTGCGGTGCCCGTGTGGTGCCCTTATAGTGCTGTCATACACAATTAATACATGCCGTGCACATGTTGTGGGGTGTGCGGCGTGCGTGCGGCGTGCGTGCGGCGTGTTACGGCGTCTCCCTAGGTCGATTGGAGAGAAGGTTGCCGCGTATTCTGGGGAGGATAAAAGGGGCCTGACTGACCACTGGGCCATCATTCTCGCTGTAACAGCCTGCTGACCAGCCACTCTGTGGACCCAGCCTCTCCCACCTAGTGACGCTCACCCAGCCACTCTCGCCCAGTTGTGCTCACCCAGCCACTCTCGCACAGCGGCGCTCACCCAGCGACACTCACCCACGGACGCTCACCCAGGTACGTCTACCCAGTGATATTTACTACCCAGGGACGTTAATCCAGCGACATTCACCCATGCAAGCTCACCCAGGGACATCTACCCAACGACGTTTACTACCCAGGGGCGTTTACCCAGCGACGTTTATCCAGCCATGTGACACGATGCCTCTACGGAAGTCCACCCCTAGGCCTTCCCAGCAGTCCCAGGACAGCCAGGACTGCCAGGACATCCAGCCTTCACAACGGTCGGAGATGTCTGAACACGAGGAAGGGCTGAACGTTGGCTGACCGTATCCACTGTCGAATCCCAGGATGTCACAAGCCCAAGTGGTATCGTCGTGCAGCTAAAGAAACAATACCGCCCCAGAAAGAAGGACATTCAAGACTACCTGTTCACGCCAGAGGACAAGGAAGTCATTGTGGAATTCATCAAGGCACACCCTACCTTGTACGACAAGCGAGACAGGCAATGGTCGAATCCGAGGAGGAAGGTGGATCTCTGGCGTGAACTGGCAGCGGATTTCATCAATTACAGCTTCCAGCAAGTTTGGAAGTTCTTCGAGGTTCGCCGTACGGACTTCGGCAAGATCGAAAAGAGGGAATACAAGAGCGGGTCGGCTGCACACAACAGGACACCACGGGAGGAGGAGGTGATGACCACGTGGGCATTCCTGGGAGGACACATTGCCCACGAACCCACAGTAGCCAGCAATCGGTTCTCACCTGTATCGTCGCACAGGACCGACGCAGACGATTCCTCTACCGACATGTTGGGCCTATCAGCTGCTTCAATCCAGCGGAGGAGGTGGCTGAAGCAGAAGAGACCGACGAACTTGCCAGAGGACTGACGAACTTGCCAGAGGACCGACGGCTATCCGGCGACATGTCAGTTGACTCTACAGAAAGTCTGCAAACTCAACTGACCCAGATTATGACGAGCATAAACACACTGATGCCGCAAGCGCAGGACAGCACGCATCGTGACATCACCGTGTTCGTGCAGTATTTGACGCAAAGCTTGGAGTACGTGCCTCGACGATACTAGAAGCCATTCTTCAAGGAAGTCATCAGGCTTTGTCATAGTTTGGAGGGTCCCGAGGAAGAGGATGCCACGACGAAAGAGGCCATGGCTCGTGGGGGTTGTTCCCACTGGAGGCCCTCACGAGTTGATAAAGAGACGCAGACGAAACCTGGAACTTCAATACCTTCTGCAGTGCAACCGGTTCGGGCATCACCACACCAGTGTTTCGCGTCTCAACCCCAACCTGTGTTTTTTTATGATCCGCACCCTCAACCGCAGCAGCAGGTATCTCATCAGGTGTACTCGACACAGGCGCCAAGGGTAGGCACACCGTCATTCTTCCCCAGTGGACGTTCAACACCACTGAACTTCTCTCCTTGACCTTCCTCTTCTGCGCTGTCGCCATTGGTCAACAGTCTCTTGGCAGACTTGCGGCCCCCCTACCCCTGGCGCCAGTATTTCGACACCGAAACCTTCTGCCGCAGAGGATCCACCCACCTACGACTTGACCATCTCCCCAGGTGATAAGGAGGACATTGACCCCGAATCATTGGAGTGATTTTGTAAATTATGTAAATAAATAAGTAATTTTTTAAAGAATAAATTGTATTTTAGTGATTTTCGTAATATTCGATTATTTCTGTAACTTTTATAAGTATTAATTTTTTTTTTAATTAATATGTTGAAAGAGTGACTTGCATTTACATTTTCCTTATTGATGCTTAATTTATATGTCATGACAATATATATAATATAATTGGGTGAAATGAGATTGAATAAGAAAAAGCATGGCCATAAAGAATAATAACATGAAGAAATATAACAGGAAATATTAACATAAAAAATGATAATGAAATAAATACAACTCGGAAAATAACTTAAACTATAAAATGAAATGTAACATGAAATAAATATGGCCATCAAATGATATAATAACATACAAGGTAAGAACGATAATATCATATTGAGAACATGATCAAATGAACATGAACACATACAAATATGATAATGAAACAGTAATTAACATTGACTGGACATAATTATTAACAGGGGAACAATGAAAAATCAGTAAGATACTAAAGACATATTGGCCTCAGTTGTTCATATATGATATTTGCAGTTGAACATGTTAAGGCAAATCCAAGTCCCAATTTCAGTTTCTTACATTCTATGCTTTTTATGTTCATTTTCTTATATTCTATGCTTCATATGTTTATTTTCTGATATTCTATGCTTTTCATGATAATTTTCTTACTTTCTTTGCTTTTTATGTTTATTTTCTTACTTTCTTTGCTTTTTTATGTTTGTTTAGTATAAGTATTTTAGTTTTGTCCATCATTTGCTTCTCATTTGTCTCATTATTATGAATTATGTTATTATAACTTTCAATTAATTATTTTCCAACATCATTTTTTATATGTACCAATCATCATTCCAATATTATTTATTATATTGATATTGTTATTAGGACAATACAAAAGTATGGGAGTATAATACAATGAGAAATACATCATGATCTTTATTTACAATTATGTACATTTGTTTGGTTATCTTTTATTACAGAGTTCTTTGGGTCCTCTACCCGTCAGTAGTTGATCGTTTTCAAGGAAATGCCATTCACTCTTGCCATTCCACTGCGCCTGCATCCGATGAGTAGTACTGGGCCAGGTAATCTCTGACGGCCTTCGCTCGCCATGTGTAGTTTGGTCCCCTTCTTGCCATGAGTCGTTCCATGAGGTTCAGTGAATCCTCCCTCCAAGTACCTGCTACGACACTATGGTGTTGGTCCTCATAGTCGACGTCGGTGCCAGCAAGTGGGTAGCGTTGCAGTGCCAGGTTGTGCATGACACATGCACACAAAGTTATCTTCTTGCACACCTGTACATCCTGTTGCAGCGTCGTCCTGAAGACTCACCATCTCATCTGCAGCAGGCCGAATGCGTTTTCCACCACACGACGAGCGCAAGATAATCTGTAGCTGTATATTCGTTCGGTGGGATCTTGTGATTGGTGGGATTAGGGCTTCATCAACCACGGATTGAGAGCAAAGGCATCGTCGGCGACTATGTGAAAGGGGATGGGTTCATCGTCGTTGGGCAGATTTCTGTCTTGTAGGAGTCCTGCTCGGTTGTTTGTGATGGCCCAGGTTCCTCCATCCCCAGCACCTCCTTCTGCACCGACTTTGACGAACAGGAACCTGTACTTTGCATCAGAGAAACTTATTGTAATTGAAATACAGTGATCCTCCACCTTTGGATTTCTTGATTGCGATGTGCTTCCCATCCAGGGCTCCCACACAATTCAAGTAGTTCCACTTGGAGGCGAATCGTTTTGCAATTCATTCCATTCTTCTGGTGTCTTGGGGCACTTCATAGCTTCTGGTTTGTATGTGTCGATAATGGCTTGGCAGACTAATGGGATAAATCGGCATATGGAACTCTTGGAGACTCTGAAGCTGTATTGCTGGCTTGTATAGTCGTTCCCACTTGCCAGGCGGCGGAGAGTGACCGCCAACTTGAGTCCCACCTCTTGTGCAAGCCGGATCTTTGTGTCCTTCTTCTTCAACAGGGCGTCAGCCTTTCGACCATCTCCTTGAACAATTCAGGGTAGATGCGTAGAGAGTTCTTGTGTCCTTTGCTGTCCTCCTTGTTCAGTTCTTGTAGTAGCTGGTAGTAGTCCAATGTAGTTGCTGCCGTGTCAGCCACTCCCGAGCCCAAATCCACCCTGCCCTGCTGTCCTTTCTACATGGTGCAGGTGGCTGTGCCACTGTAGTACGTCTTCTCAACCCGTCGATGACCTGGACTGCACAGAGACACAGGACAGCTACCAAAAATCTTTACTTTACAAAATTATATTTTACACTTTTGTATATACATTATAAGATCTATGTATAATATAAAAATATTACAATTTATTATTTTTCTAAATATGTTTTTAAATTAGAAATATACTGATTCGTGAAAATTTTGTTAACATTAGACTTAAATCCTGTAATATTTACATTAAATGTATTAAACAGTCTATTCTTTATACATTTAATAATTTGCTGGTCAGTACTTATTCCCAAATATCTTGTCATCCATATACTTGAAATAAAATCTGCTATTATTACCATAACTGTATTTTCATCCCTTTTTGAGTTTGCTTCAAAATCTGGTTTAAAATCCTTAACATTTTCTAAGCAATTCGAATACGCAGGACAACAAATTCTTAACCAAAGGACAGAAATATACCATATGCATATTAGTTTCTATGTTCATTTTCTTACATTCTATGCTTTTCATGTTCATTTTCTTACTTTCTATGCTTTTCATGTTCATTTTCTTACATTCTATGCTTTTCATGTTTGTTTTCTTACTTTCTATGCTTTTCATGTTTATTTTCTTACATTCTATGCTTTTCATGTTCATTTTCTTACCTTCTATGCTTTTCATGTTCATTTTCTTCTTTCTATGCTTTACATGTTTGTTTAGTATAAGTATTTTGGTTATGTCCATCATTTGCTTCTCATTTGTCTCATTATTATGAATTGTGTTATTATTACTCCGCAACAACACTGCAAGCCACCCGCAACACACCGCTACATGGAGTAACAAAGCCACAAGAGTTCGTGCCCTGGCATAGCAACAACGACCAAAAACCGCACAAACACCGTAACACTCCGCTAGACACCGTAACAACATGCCGTGACATGCCCGTAACACACCGCACGGGTCCGCGCCACGCCGCCCCATAACGGTCATTTTTTCTCCCCACCGCGTCAATTTTCTGGCGGTTTCTTGTGGTCCCACGCCGTAACAGCCCGCAACACAAAAGTGCGTAGTTTAAGGGGCCGCCATCAGCTTGGGAGAAATATTTAAAGGTAACAAATCGTTTGTTAACGAGGACCCAATTGTCAATGTTTACATACACAGGTCGTTTGTTAAAGACTTTGATTTGAGGACAGGCTCTGTTTCCCCCTCCCCTGATGCTGCCTCTGCCTCTCCTCTCCCTCCACAGGTGCCGGATAGCATGCGGGAGCCTTTACCCATTGCACCTTCCACTCCTCCTGATGAAGTATTTGCAGCACCACGTTAGCTCGTACGACGATCCACCGCGATAGCAGCCACATATAACAACAGAGAAGAGGAAATGACCTAGTTGGGCCATTGACCACTTCATCACCGTGTCCGCTGGAGATCTGCCTACCGAGCACAACCCTTCTTGACTTTTTTGCCTTGTTGACCTTCATATATTTTATGTTAAATTGTTCGTTCGACTGAAGATGAACCCAGGGTCGGGTTCGAAAGCTTTTACATAGTTTTATAAAATTTTACTACTGCTTCCATCAATCTATTTTTGCGGACCTTAAAGAAAATGTATCCGTTAATATTGCCGAAAAGCGTATGAAAAATTCTATTTAATTTCTGTTTATATTTTCAAACAAATAAAAAAATAAATGAAGTGAATATTAAAAGAAAGTACTTCAATATGAATAATGATAAATGATTACTTTTAAATTTTTAAACTGGTTTAAGTTAATCAAATTATGGTAAATTTACTATACTGAACTGTAACCCACTGAAGAATTATTTCGTGGCATAACTTTTAAGACGATTGCGAAAAAAAAAACTATTGTAAAACCAAGTAATTATTTCTCTCTAATGCCTGAGTTATTTATATGGCTAAAAGATTTTTTATTTTCTGTGAAAGGCCTTTGTGCCCACACTTTAAAACCAACATTTAAAAAAAAAAAAATATATATATATATATAAAACAATATTCCAACGACCATATGTCTGCCCAATAAACGCGGATATATTTTTCCATTCTTTGAAATGAATTCTGTGGAATTGGACGCAATGTGAAGAATGTTTATTGTTGTAGAAACAGTAATGCTCCTCCCATCGTTTGTATCTAGCACAAAGGCGCAATGCTCATTGTTATACAATGAGCTGTGCACCGCCGAATGGATAGATATTTACTCGAATTCATTGTATTCCTCGCGTTTTCTACTACTCTGTTCTCCCATTATTCTTGGTGTTAAGGACCCATTATTCTTTATGGCTAAGGTTCCTACGGATATCTTTCATTTTTTGTCAATGTTAATTCTTTTTCCACAAAGCTTATTCCTTAACTGGTCCGTCTTCATTGAAGCTATTTTGTCAAATGTGTTTCAGATGTCGAATGATACTCATTTCCAATGAATGTGATCTATCGTTATGAAACATTCAGTCACATAATCTTATTCAATTTCCCTCCATGACGTACCGGTAACAAATATTTCTCTCCGTTGGATTGGAGCGCAATGACTACTTTCGTTATGACATAAGTGTGTGATAAAAAAATCTATCAATTCCCAGCCTAGAACATTAAAGGAAGCACGGTAGAGAGCTTCCATTTTCAAGGGGGCAGAGAATGGTCTCGATTGCTGAACCAAAAGACTAGAAGCTTATTTCGAATTTCGAAATGAACCATCAATATTGTCAAAGAGATTTCGGGGCGAAATGTGGAATTGTAGATCGGTGGAATTTTACACAATTCTCGCGCGTTCTGGCGGGTGTTTAAAATCTAACAATATGGGTTATGATAGTCTTACCTTGTGTTTTTATAGTCTTCTAAATGGAGTGCTGGAATAAACTCCGTGCACCAAACGAGCCTCTGAAAATAAGAGAGAGCACTATTATAAAAACACATATAGAACTTTGCAGGCTATTGCATGGTTTCCCAGCTTTGAGAAGGCGACTGTGGCCTCGCTACTGTTTGACGCTTCTGAAAGTCCTCGCCTCCATTACCCTTTTATACAGCAAATGCTTCCTTCTTTTCCTACGTGCTTTTGCTTAAGATAACACTGGCAAAGGAAGAAGAATTAAGCAAACGTACTCAGACGACTCAAGCTCTTTATGACCTCGTATGCAAGGCAAAAGGGGATTTTCTCATGGCTACGCAGATATTTAATCTATAAACAGTCTAATTACTACAGGTGGGACCAATTTGAAAATCAAATAGAAAGCAGATATGAAAAAAGACCTCAGAGAGCTTTTTTTTAATTTAATTTTTTTGGGTCCATGATTGCAGAAAGACTGTGAAGAATTATGGTCAATTCAATTTGAACCATCGAGAATATTCGAAAAATATTTCCTCATCTATGATTTAATAAGAAAGCAGCTCGTGGCACAAAACAATTCAAACTGTTGAAGGAGGCCAGTCAGAAGGAATATTAAGTTGATAGTCAGGGGGTGTATCAATTAAAGCATAAATTGAGACGTTAATAGAGCAAAGACGGCAGAGAATTCTTATCTGCATCCGGATTTGCAGTGTCTGCTCGATATTGCAGCCAATACGCTTGTAAGTGGGTTCATCATTTCCTTTCTCAGGCGTTGTTCCCTGTTCCGCTGGTCCAATTGCTGCTGAATATGTTGATGTAAGGAATCTTACGGTACGAATTTGCATTTAAGCTATGAAAAGATGAGTAAAGATAAGAAACAGTAGCGAATCTATATTCTGAGGCGCTACAGAGATACTTAGTTCAACAGTAAAAGATGGTAGGAATTAGAAGGTTCAGAAGAATCTCAGATTATAAAGCTCAAGAGATTATAAATATGTTTTCTAAGGGCTACTAACTTGAAATTCTTCGATAGAACCTGAGTCACTTTTTTTTCTATTTTTACATTATTCGAGACAGTTTAAAGATTCGGGAAAACAGAAAACAGACAAAAGAGGAAAATAATAACAAAGCTTGGAAGACGTGTTTTTAGATATGTCGAAGCTGTTATAAACATATTATCTTTGGAATTGAATTTTATTGATTTTAATTTTTATTAGAAATAACTTGTAATTGGATGCTTTAAATATTTCCCTTAATCATTTGAATTCTACTAAGACAAGCACGTAAAGGGGAAAAGACAACAGCTCTCTCTCTCTCTCTCTCTCTCTCTCTCTCTCTCTCTCTCTCTCTCTCTCTCCATTCAAATTATAAAATAAACCTTTCAACTTTCCTAAAATCTTTAAAATCTTTCTCATCCTCTACTTCTGTTTCATTGTCGAGACATTTTTATGAACTTGTCATTCTCTAATCAGTTCGCTCTCCACCCAACTTTTGCAAGCAATACATTTTAAGATCTTTTTATGCTTGAAACTAAATCACCAACTTTCGATGACTGCCTGATTTTATGCACTTTCGAATGTCTGTGCTTTGAGCGTGTAATTGCTCCCGGAATTTTTCTTGCGCAAGCATATATACATTTGTCATTAATGTTTGAATAACCGTTTAGTCCCGACCCTTTTCGTGACTTGAAGCACACTAACACTGAAAGAATCCGCGCCATCTAAGTTTCATAAGATTCTTTCTCGTCATTTTAATGCAAAGCAAATCGTTCGCCGAATAAAACTGCCTCGCACTGCGTCTGCTGAGAAGTCCCGGCGAACAGAATAGTCTGTAATATTGGCTTCAGAAGATAAGAACTTCGAAGGGCCACTTCTACGGGAAAGGCTTCTTCGTTCGACATGTCTCCTCAGAGATCTTTCTGAGACATGATTGCCTTCGAACGTGTCTTTTCAAAGGGTGGTGTTTTTCTTCCTCATGTTAAACTCACGTCATCTTGTCACGTCTTTTTTAGCCGTGATTTTATTTCTCTAATGTTTGTTTAAGCAGGTGGTGTGAGAGAGCTCGGAGTGGAAGGGGGCGAGGAGAAGAAGGTACAGGATAGAAGGGGACAGGGAGGAGGAGGAATGAGAGAAGAATTAAGCGGAGGAGGAGAGGCAGTTTTCAAGATGAAGATCCTGTTTTGGGGATTATTATTATTATTATTATTATTATTATTATTATTATTATTATTATTATTATTATTATTATTATTATTATTCCTCGCTTGAGCCGGGTCTCAAGCTACTTTAGCCATGTCCATTATTATTATTATTATTAATACCGAATAGGAAAAATGATTGAGGATGTTACATAACATACCACAAACTAACAACCTTATGAGAAAATAGCGAAGACAGGAAAAAAGAGAAAAATAGATTATATACATTATTGATAAGCCATAAAAGTCAGAAGAAAATAAAAGAGAAACTAGTGGTGCATAAAGTGGAAATAATTACTTAGGATTGAGGTGACGCTGAACAGGATAGCAAAAAATTTTGGAAATGGGGGAAAGGACAGGAGAGGAAAAGCTTTGTTTAAAAATAAATAAATAAATAAATAAATAAATAAATAAATAAATAAATAAATAAATAAATAAATAAATAGATAAAAAAAAAACTCGCGATATGTACCGTGAGTGGATACATTCATAAAATAATTAATCTAAAATCCATCATTCCATTTTGGCTAAATTCTCAGTCGCACGGGATTTAAACTATATCCGAAACGATAAAAAAAAAAAAATAAAATAAAAAAATTCAGGAGTCTTACCCCTTCAACCTCTTCTTATATCTTTCTTCTCCCCTTCACTTTTTATTCTTATTATAATTACTAATCACCTTCATCCCTTTTTTCGGTGAATGATTAATAATCCCTGTTGTCTTACACATGAATTATTTTCGTTCTTTTGTTGTTAATTTAATATCATGTCCTTATTTGAACACGCAAGCTTTTTGCTTTATCAGTGTAAAATCTTTGTTATCTTCCGTCTATATTACTCCGTAAGTCTCAGCTCGTAATAGATTTCTTCATCCTTCTATTTCGCTAATGTTAACAACTTGCATGCGTAAATGTATAGTTCGTCGTATTCGCATATAAAATCTATAAAATATTTCTCTCTCTCTCTCTCTCTCTCTCTCTCTCTCTCTCTCTCTCGGATGTGGTTTTTTTCTCTCTCCTTCTCTCTTTCTTGAAAATCCCAGAGTTCTCTATCCACCGTATTGAAGTTAGCGAGGGGGTATGGGGGTGAAATGTGTACCTATGTCAGACACCATTTGAGGGCGAAGCTATGAGACCTCGGCACATCGAGGACCTTAGGATGGCCAATTCAATATAGCAAATTTCCTTCCTGGCTGTGTATACCGTCATCCCGATCCCCGGCTCCTCATGTCCTCAACGAGAACTATGATTATATTTCTGATGTTTGGTACCACGCGTCTGAGAAACAAACCTCTCAATGATAACCTTCTCTCGCCATATAACAGAATGAGAAACATTATCAAAACCCTCCACTTGAGCCACTTGGCAACAAAACCAACTCGTATTGCAACTACCTCCCCAACTCTCTTGGATCTGATTATTATCAATAGACCTCATTTTGTTACGCATTCTGATGTCTTGCTTCGTTCAGCTGGTGATCATGTTTCAACAACAAATATTAATATCAGAAAAGTAAAGCGTACTCCAACTGCTATAACATTTCGCTGTCTCAAGAATGATTCCCAGAATTACCTCTGTGAACTCTTCTTGAATGACTGCTGTTCCTTAAATACTATCTTATTTACTGATGACGTGCACCATCAGGTTCATTCTTTTAACATTACTTTTATGAATTGTTTGGACATCTGTGCTCCTTTTATTATGAGAGTAATGAGAAGCCCTGCTGCCCCTTGGATCGAAACCGAAATGAAAGATGCAATGAGATTTAAAGACACTCGACTAAAGGAATTTAAACTTAATATACAGGACCCAAATGTTGAAAATAATTACAAAAAGGAGAGGAAAAACATCAAGGTCATGTTGTCTAATAAGAAGAAAAACTATTACAAGGACGAATTCACTAAATGCAAGGGTATCATGAGGGGAGCATGGAAATGCCATCAATAAAGTAATAATACCTCCAAACAAAAAGTCTCCTGGGTCTCTTGAAAACGTAGATATTGATGCTCAGAAGAGAGCAGGTGATTTGAATCAATATTTGGCTAATGTTGGAAACGAAACGTAAGCCAGATCACAGGAGAATATATGCATGCCAATCAACCCCATTACAATCTGTCCTCCACATCATTATTTACAAGAAATAAAGTCAGACCTCAGCCAGTTGTTATCGGCACTCTGATTTTTGTAGTAAAACATCTGAAACCCAAAAACTTTCGTGGGTCTGACGGAATCCGTTTCCAATTTTAATTGACACTCTGCCCGTCACAACTTTCTACATTCTGGTTATAGTCAACACCTCAATTGTTACAGGCATCGACCCTGACTCCTGGAAACATTCTTACGCAGTTCTCGTTTACA
>NC_087202.1:136275897-136280897 GCF_015104395.2 Macrobrachium nipponense | reverse complement strand
AGAATTCATTTGCTATTGCAGCTAGGCGACTACTGGCACTTAGAGTTACACAGTATATTATTTTTACGACAAGCACACATTCTAGTCACGCATTTTGATCTACAATTACATTTCTGGAATCCTTGTTCATTGCTTATAGATTGGGAATTAGCAGCTTGTCTTGGGGATATTTCATCTTCTGGGACGTCTTCTTTGTCAATAAATATTTCGTTGCAGATACTGAGCTGTG
The DNA here is from genome assembly GCF_015104395.2 of Macrobrachium nipponense. Lineage (NCBI taxonomy): Eukaryota > Metazoa > Arthropoda > Malacostraca > Decapoda > Palaemonidae > Macrobrachium > Macrobrachium nipponense. The sequence continues at coordinate 136,280,668 of NC_087202.1, read as the reverse complement.
ATCGGCTATATAGTTGTTTAAGAATGCCACTATTTGTCCCTAATTTATAAAACCCATCATCACTTTCCTGCAAAACAACATCTAAAACCGATCGACCGTCGGTCTTAGCTCTGTCTACATCTGGCACCTTAATCCTTACTGTGCATCCGCTTTCTGTGTTCAGTTCAGTTGTGCGTATATTTATCGATACCGGAGCATCTGTCAATATTATCAATTTTGATTTTTATCGGTCGTTGTTTTCTCAGTTCCCTCTGAGGCCTACCAGAGAAAGAGTTTGTGATGTGCAAGCAAACAATTAGGACATTATGGGATATGCAGATATTTCTTTTTCTCTTGGTGATAGAGAATTTGCTGAACCAGTATTGGTCATAAAAGTGGTTGGTTTGGGTAATACGATTTTACTGGGTCACACTGCGTGTCGTCGTAACGAAATTTCTGTACATACTGGGGCTGGGGGTATAAAAGTGGGGGTCCCTGGGGTGTTTGTCCCTTATGTTGGTGTTGAAGAAATAGAGGGTGTTGATGATAATATGGGTAATGTTAATACAGATAATGTTTATGTCAAATTATTCTGGGGTAATTGATCAGTTCCGTGATGGCGATATACCTGATAGCAAGATGAGTACTATATATAAAGCGGTTTTGGCTGATAATGCTGTTTTAGAGGCGGGTATGGCTACTCTGGTAAAAGTCCAGTTAAAAGGCGCCTCAAAGCCCAATCAAGTATGTACTGTGGAAGGTTGTGAGAAGATTAAGGGTATAATAGGGGCAGTTTCTGCTAATGATGGGTCTACGGGTGATACGTGGGCACAATTACAAGATCCGTTCAGAAGGTACTAACCCGGTTTATATTCCAGCTTATAGAATCCCCTTTATTTTCTCATACTAGCGGTGCCTAAGAAAGATGGTTCCGTGCGGGTCTGTGTAGACTTCCGTAGATTGAATGAACGGACTACTCCTGACAGATACTCAGTCGCCTGTATTCCAGACCTGTTTGTTGAAATAGACGGTCGGAATATATATTCCACCATCGACCTTTTACGGGGCTTTGTTGCAAGTTCCTCTTAGTGAGGACAATAGGCAGTTTACGGCATTTTCGCTGCTTAAGAGGCATTTCGAGTTTACGCGGATGCCTTTTGGTTCGTCAGGTAGTCCTAAGACTTTTACACGGTTAGTAAATACAGTTTTGCATGGGTTGTTGGGGAAATCTGTTTGTATACATGGGCGACATATTGATTGCTACAGACTCCATAGAGGAACATTTGGAAGTGCTGAGGGAAGTCCTTAGAAGACATAGATTAGCTGGCCTTAAGGTTTGATAGGGGAAATGTGATTCCTTGAAGAAACATAGTTTATTTGGGACGTCATTTCTAAGGAAGGTGTTAAGGTTAATGATGATAAAATTAAAGCTAATGTTGATTTTCCTGTCTTTAAGTCTAAGAGGCAAGTTCGTTCCTTCATTGGAATGACTAGCCTTTTTAGACGTTACGTGGAGGGCTTTCATATTTTGTCAGCTCCTTTAATGGACGTTTTACGGGACGATGTACAGTTTGCATGGGACGAAGGGCAACAGTTAGCTTTTCAGAATATTAAAAATGCTCTAGTAAGTCCCCCTGTTTTGAAGTTCCCATATTTTAGTCAGCTGTTTACCCTAGTGACTGATGCCAGTCAAGTCAGCATAGGTGCCTGCCTTATGCAGAAATGTGAAGGCAATTTTCATCCCATAGGGTTTTTCAGCCGCAAATTTAAGACGCGAGGTAGCAATGAAAGATGGATGTCCACAATTGACAAAGAAGCTTTTGCTGTGGTTTCGAGCTTATTTCATGTCAAGCTGTTGTTATTGGGTAACAAAGTAGGAGTTCTTACGGTCATAATCCGTTGTTGGATCTTTTTAACAAGCCAGATCTTTCTCCTAAGAGGGCTGGATGGTTTTTAACAATTCGAGACTTTGATGCCACGCTTAAATATATTGAAGGAAAATCTAATGTGGTTGCTGATGTGATCAGCCGGAGTTTTTATGAGGACGATTCTCAGATTTGTTGCATAACTGGTGATTCCATAGAATGGGATATTAGTCTAATAGAGCACAAACAAGATGAAGATGGGACTTTAGCCGATGCCAAGGATTTCCTTAGAGGGGAATTGCTTAGGAAAGGATATAAGTTACTTTTGCTGGGTTAGAGTTAGAGGGTAATTTGTTAGTCAGGAAGGTCAAATATAAGCTGCGGAGCAGTGATGATAAAGGGGATACGACACAGATGTTGTTCCGAAAAGTTTGATTTCCTACGGTACTCAGGATTGTTCATTGTGAATTTAGTAGTCCACATTTGGGGATAGAGAAAACGCATCATGAGATACGCACGAAATATTTCTGGAAAAACATGGCTTCTTCTGTTGAAGATTTTGTTACATCCTGCGCTGTGTGCAATGCTTCTAAGCTAGCGAAGATTACCTCTTGTAGGTTAGGTGCATTTCCTGTGCTGTCAAGACCATTCTAGAGAGTCCATATGGATATCTTCGGGAATTTTTGTGAGTCCAGATATGGACTAGGTTTGTTGAGATTTTTTCTGTTGAAAGCCAAGTCCGCAGAAGAAGTTGCAATCATTTTCTTTTATGGATTTGTCTGTCGCTGTGGTGTGCCAGAAATACTTATGACTGATGATGGGCGGGAATTTGTGAATAAGACTCTAGAATGCCTTGCAGAAGTTATGGGGGATAATAAAAAGTTACTATTATACCGTATAGACCACAAGCTAACGGGCTATGAGAAGGAGCCAACAGGAAAATTTTAGAAGCGCTTCGGGTTACTGTAAGGGGTAATGACGTAAACTGGGATCGGTATATGGCGCAAGTCTGGCATAGCATTAATATTATGGTTAGTGATACAATAGGTAAGCCTCCGGCAGATGCATTGTTTGGTTATCCAGAACAAGGCGCGTTTGACTTATTGTCCATTCCCGCTAATTGTGATGATACAGTTAGGTCTTTGGTCTCTATGGCTAAAGATAGGTATATGCGTCTTAGCAGAGATATTGACTTTGAGTCTAAAACGCAAGAGATGATTGACAGAAGTAACTCAAAGTCAGCTATGTTAATATTGCTGTTGGTGACAAAGTTTTTGTGAAAGTCAACGTCCGCAATCAGCTTAACTATAAGCTAGGTCCTAAGTTTGAGGGTCCGTTTCGAGTTGTCGAAATTAAGACAGGAAATAGATTTGTTATTTGAGATGAGAAAACAGGTTTATCGGGGCTGACGCACATATTTAAGATTAAGAAGACAAGGTATTTATGTTCAGATGTAAATATTTTGTATTTTTATTCTCTTTGCGCGGAATTTGGTTTTGGGTTATTGTTTGTTTTTCTCTCTCTTTGTGCGCTTCGGCGATGGCTTTTTGTCAGATTCCTTTGCTTATTGTTTACCTTGAGACATGTAGGAATTTATGGATATTCACCATAGAGTTATATGGGGAGTTTTAATGATTTGGAGTAATTGTTTTTTTCATTTCACTTGTGGGTATTGATGAAATGGAGGGGAATATTTTAATTTTTATTCTTTTGAGGAGGTATTGATAGTATGGTGGTTTGGATAAGGTTGGTCCTTTTCTTTGGTTTTAACATGTGAGGTCATTTTCTTGGTTATTGGAGATGTTTGTCGGTTTGCGGTTTCCTTTTAGCAGTCTGGGGTTGTTCAGGGAGTAGTCTATTTTTTGCAATGATTTTCAGTATTGTGGTGGCGACTTATTATTCGGTGAGTTTGTATTTCGCAGTTATTATTTTGTTTTTATTTCTTTTCGAGATTTTGAATTGTTTGAGTGAATTCACTCGTTGGTTTCTTTTTATGACGCCATGGGTTCATGCAGACGTTGTTTGGTGTATCCGGTTTTGGGCACCTGAGTTTTGTTTTCATTATGTTAGTTGAGTCATTTCTCAGTTGATGGTTTTTTAATTTTCGGGAGATGTTTCTTTGTTGTTTTGTGACAGTTATCTTTGCAGTTGCAGATTAATTGCAGTGACAGACTGTTTGGTCTAGAATTGATTCTTGTTTTGTTGACTAAAGACATAACTGACTTACGGTAGACACCAGTTCTTCATTGGCGTCTTGACGGAGTATCCCCTATGAACCATGATTGATGCTAGTCCTAATATGGGAGCAGTCCACCGATCTTATGATGATCTCCAGTCCTTCACGCCTTCAGTTTTCGAGAGGAACCTTGTCAGATGGCGTCTTTCTCCTCCATACGTTTCAGACAGTTGACTATGTCCTGATGGTGCTGCACTGGTGTGGGGAGGGCGTTGTTGCTCGTGGCAACCGAGGAGGCTGCTACAGGATTCATACCGATGATTTCATCCCATTTCATGAAGAGTTGCGCCTTCTTCCAAAACAACTTAATTCTATTCTCACCCTTACATACCCAGCACACACAGTTTGAAGTCGTCTGCGGAGTTCCTGCAAGCCTTAAGATCTGCGCCCCCTGGAAGCAGTATTGCATCGATGAGATGTCAGAATCCTATTTGTTTTTACCTACGTTCCTGTAAATGAAACCATCGAAATGATCCTTGAACGGGTTTTACAGGGACCCATCCACCGACCCACTGAATAGCCCCGAGCACGCCCTTCGCTCTCTGCTGGAAATATGCACCAAGAAGCCTCCCTTCGTTAACCACCATGGCCATACGTACTTACAAATTGACGGCGTAGCGATGAGATCCCCCCTCGGGGTCCTGTTTGCGAACTTTTATATGGGCATAGTGGAGGAGCGTGTCTTTAGGAG
>NC_087202.1:136230897-136270897 GCF_015104395.2 Macrobrachium nipponense | reverse complement strand
AAAAGACTTTGCTTAAGTATATATATATGTGTGTATATAAATATTATATATGTGTGTGTGTGTGTATGTTTATATAATATTATATATATATATATATATATATATATATATATATATATATATATATATATATATATATGTGTGTGTGTGTGTGTGTGTGTGTGTGTATGTATATATATATATATATATATATATATATATATATATATATATATATTATATATGTATATATATATATATATTAAGAATTTTTAAGGTCAAATGACACTCGTTTAAACAAAATGAAACAAACAACTAACTGGCAACTTAACCTACCCTTGTTTCGTTGCATATCCCTCTTGAGAGTTGGCTGAAAGTCCAAGCTAGGCAAAAATAAATTCCCGTAGTTATAAAAAATATACTTCTTATTTCCCAAATTTAGCTAACATTAAAATGGATAAGATTAATTAACTCTGACTCAAAAGAAATGTTAAACTGTCATATTCCTCTCAAAATCATATTTAAGTAAGTACCTCCTCTTATCTCATTCTGTCCGACTAATCATAATCTTTCAATAAGTCAATACAAGTCTAGAGAAATCCATTTTTCTATATGGTGACTTTGAATCCATCTGAAATAAAGAGACCACAATTATAACATCACTTAACCATTAAAGTTTGTCAAAAAAGAATGTGTATTGCACCCCACTTTTCTTTGTCACTTCAAAGGTTAACTTTTCCAAAGTTCTCTCTTCCATTACCTTGTCCATTGGACCTGCCACACCTCTTCCAGGCATGCTCCTCACTCTGTCAAACACAATCAGTGAGTCCCCCTTTAGCACTTATTCTCCAGAATAAATGTCATTTTCTGTTAGTTGCAAACACACACACACACGCATGCCTCGATGGGCATACAATAATCATGCATGCTTCATGCCTGAAACTCATGATCTTCGAGGCGTCATTGACCACAAAGTGCACTGGTAATCTATCCTGTCTGTTTTCATTTCCGCACCTTCGAGGAATCCAGCGTTTTGCGCTTGTCTCTAACCGGCAAGAGCTGAGGTTGACAACTCATTACCGTGCCTTTAAGATGTATATATATAAATAAGCTGCAAATGTCGATTAATATCCAATCCACGCTCCTTCGGGAACACCCCTGATGAGGAATGATCACCGAAGGGGAATTATAAGTTATAAAAGGATCGGTACCGCAGAGTCTCGATCCCTCGACACAGAGCATTCCAGCGACTGGAAACTGTGTCGTGGGATCGAGACCCGGCAGTACCGATCCATTTATCACTTACAATTCTCCTTTGGTTATCATTCCTCATCAGGGAGCATCCGCTTGAATTTATAAACGCCAACTTCCTCAACATTATAATTTCTTTGGATTTTTCTGTATTTAAAAGGGGAGTCGGTCATGACCTCAGGGAATAAATGCTCTCTCAGTACGATTCTTTATTCGTAAAACGTTGATGCTGTGACTGCGTCTTTCCCACTCAATTATGACTAATGTAAATATGAACAAGAAATCGCAAGTATCAAGACCAGCAATTATGTTAATGATATAAATCTCATTGCATTCAGAACATATCACAGTGATGAGCCAGTGACCATAAAATATTTCTGGGAACTCAAGAAGGGTCTCGCGATTTGTTAGGGAAATGAATTGTCGACATTTTGTACGACGTATCAAAATAATTTTGGGTATTTACTCATCTGACGTATTAAAATAGTTTTGAGTATTTACTAATCTTGAAAAAACACGAGACATTTTCTACAAAATATTCCACGGGCATTTCCCAAAAAATCAAGAGAATAATTTTTCCAGAAAAAGAATCTTTGTCTATACATTTTTGCTTCTAACAGCTTTATGCAAATTCCAGGCATTACCGAGCCTTATGGGGAACATAATTCAATTTTCTCACTGCTACAGGAGAGATATCAAAGAGGAGCGATCTCTCTCTCTCTCTCTCTCTCTCTCTCTCTCTCTCTCTCTCTCTCTCTCTCTCTCTCTGCTATCATCATACTCCTTTCTTCCTCGAATAGTGATAATGCTTTATAAATTGCTAATATTATCAACGTTTTATAGTTCCTGGGTTACTCTATACTCGTCGTTTCACTTTTCTTTACTCTGAACAAAATAAATCTCCATAAAATCTCGTGATATAAAAATACAGTGCAAACATGGAAGAAGAAGAAGAAGAAGAAGAAGAAGAAGAAGAAGAAGAAGAAGAAGAAGAAGAAGAGCACAAATCATGATATATTGGACAGTATGAACTAACCCCTCGACGAAAAAGGTATCTTTCAAACCACCACCACCATCCCACGTTATTAAAATATCAGGATTTACACAGCAATGTAAAGAGTAGTTCAGGAATCCGCCTTCCAGTAGGAAAGAAGATTTGAGACCGCCAAACGAGACGAGATCACACAGGAGCTTACCTAGTTCGCTTCTTCGTAATGTGATCCAGCGTTAGAGGTTTACTTCACCTTCGATTTGGCTTCACCTTCGATTTGGCAATGATTTCTTATTTATTTTCCTCTTTCTTCATCCTTTATTTTCTTGCTATTCCTTCCCTCCATTATCTTCCTGACCATCTTTCCTTTTTTCTTCAAATCTTGCAAAAACGACTTAAATATATTGGAAACGTTTAGAGGATTATGAAAGTCTCAAGTCACGTAAAATCACGATAACCATGAAATGAACGTTGTTCACATTCGGTTAATGCTATTAACACTGAAAACCATATTTACGATCATGTAAGCTGCATCAGTTCATTGGCGTATCTATAATAAAATTTGTATTTTTTCGCTCTTATTTTTCGTCTCATTTCCTCTTGATGAACAGAGAGAAAGCTCGAGGGTTTTTTTTCTCTCTATTTTCGAGGGTTAACCCAGATGACATGGATAGAAGAATAAAAGTTAGGAATATTCCTCATTTAACCTCGATCTCTGAGTATGAATTTCACTTTATCTGAGAACATGGCGTATTAAATCAAGGTTTACAGACTTAACCTCCATTGCCAACAGGCGGTGACACCAGGAACTTTTAAATAAACACTGATAATTCACATCACTAATATACACATGTACTGGTTTATCAATTGAGTTCTCTGAAAGAAATTTCATTTGTTATCATTATCATTTCATCATTCATCAGTCAACTACTTTAGAAGTGGATGTCATTGTCATGATCGTTATTTCATACAAATATAAACAATTACGGGGTCACGTTAATAACTAACGTTTTATCTTTTTATACTATAAAATGGAATCATTTCCTGCCTCACATTAAACCTTACAGCAATTCAGTCAACTTCCAAGGGTTACGATTCTCAAGGGAATCAATTAAACTACTTACGGGAAAAGCATCCCTCCCACTTTACCGTTCTCCGACATGTAAAGGTCCTTTTGTGACTCTATAACTCCTATCTTCTTTTCCACGAAAGTATCGGTAGTTATTCCTACACCCAGAGTTATTAAGCTGAATCAGGACCCTTTCTGAGGTTTGGCATTTGAAGCCCTTCATACTTTTCTGCTTTACAAAAATCTTTATCGTTCATCTTTTAATCTGAAGATATATTTCTCCATACGATGTAACTGATCCTATTGAGGTTTTCATGAAAGCTCAACATTCGAGGAGTCCCTTTCAATTACCCATCAGTGCAATATCTGTAAGAGCATTCTTTTGTAAATATAACGTATATTTATGCCTGTGACTTTCAATGATTATCTGATTGGATGAGGAGAGCTCAATGACTTTGTTTATATAAAAGTACCAGAGAACTCTTCACTCTTACTTGACGTTTTGACAATGGCATTGGTAGAAGCACATAAGGACAGATAGCAGACGAAGACTAATTTTTTTTTTTTATAGAATACAAACAACTGGAATCCCTAATTCCATGTTCTACATTGTTGTATACGAGTACTTCCATCCTTAAAGAGCCATTCCCCGAAGGGGGATAGTGCCGTCAGTTCACCTCACGATGTACACTGTAGGCATTACTCAAGACTCAAAAAGACAGGTCGACCAGACGGGGGATGAATGATGAATCACCCGGGTCGACTGCATAGTGGGCCATGAGCCAAGGTTCATAGGTTGTAAACAAAAGACAGTATGGACCTAACTTTCCCTTTTGTGTGGGGGTTGTAATTCAAAATACACTGTTAAAGAACTTTTTATAGCCATACCGAATAACTATGCAGTGTATTGTACAGTTGTTTGAACACCAAGTTGACGACAAAAAACTTTAGGATAAGGTAATGTATGTTTCAAAGGGGGAAACTACCGAGATACGCTGCTGAACACGTCCTGCAGATTTAGTCATCCCTGAAAATGCAGCGATATGTTCTGATCATTTCAAACCCTGGGATCATACAGATGAAATAAAGTCACGGCTGCCGAATATTGAAAGGCCTAACAATAAGTAGTTATTACGGGAAGACGCTGTGTCGTCACTGCATTTGTCAGATGGTGTTTAAACTCCCTTGTTGCCTATGTATATGAATAAAAAACTAAGACATGATTTAAGCCAGAACCAAGACAAAATAACTAATTTTAGAAGGAAATTCAGACATTTTTCAGTTGTTCCTCTTCACCAGCCTCCATTCTCTTTAAATCCCTCTTGTCCTTTCCAATTGGCTGCCTTTAAAATTACTCCCCCCAGGAATGCAGCAGGGCCCCATGATTCAGACTTTGGGTGGGCTTATAAGAAAAGGAGAAAGTGGATGACCTTGAGAAGAGCAAGTTAGGAAGATAGAGAGCACAAGCGAGGTAATAAAATGGGGAGACAACGAACGATCGACCTTAGAACATCACTAGCTGCCAAGAAGTTCACTCCTCTTCTGCCTTGCTCTCCTTTCCATCTGGGGACCCCCATATATTAATTTACATAGTGCTTGCCTGTTACAAACACAGAGAGGTCCGCTCCTAGTTCGATATCATGATAAACAAAAAGAATTCAACACCAACAGTTGAGACTGGGGATGCGAATATAGAAAAATACACAAACACAACAAAGGTTTAAATACAAGCTCACTACCAAAGATAAATGCAGAATGGTGTCTCCTATTTACATACCACAAGTAAAATCTTACAATGCATGAACTGGGGAAACGGTAGGGTAATGAAAGTACTTGCCAGCCAATTTTGTGCTGTCCAAGATCTATGCTCGAAGCGGTGGCTTCACACAAGGAAAACTGTAACTTCTGTCGTCTACTTGACTCCGTATTGCAGAATTGCAAAGAACAATGTATACTCTTGATGCTTGAAGAGCAGGAACTCCTCAAAACCTCTTGTATAACGTTTCTTCTCTCAAGGCTTGCTCAACGTCGAAAATACCTCGGTCGTCCACTCCTGATGACGACTTGACCAGAATTCGACTAAACTCTCGAGTGCCTTTGCCTCTCTAATCCTTCATCAGTTCCCTCTTCTCTTATCTCTCTCGGATGATCTCTGATCTCTGCTGCTGAGCTCTCACTGATAATTTGATCTGTGACTCTTACTGATGATCTCTCACTCTCATTTCTCCTACTCCATCAGCTGTTTTTATACGGTGACCTGGGGGCGGGGCCTAAGGCAAATGTCACAGACTCCCGAGATTACCGGAACTTCTTAGCAGAATCTAGATGACGTATTGCATCAGAAATCGTGGCGTTTCTCACGACACTTCGGTGCCTGTTGCGTTCCCCAACACGCCCGACGATTCCAGAACAATCATGTGAACAGGCGCCTCTAACACACGCGCGAATGCCTCCTTGCTGCAGAACTTCTTGAAGATGCGTTTTCCTTTCCTTTATCTTTCTTTGCTATACAGCAATTACCATGACATGTCCCCCCAAAAAAGAGAAAAAAATGAAATCAACTGATTTTATTTTTTCCAAAGAGAAACAAGAATTAAACAGCAGGGGAACAATTCTGCATAAAGCTCTAATACTTCTCCATTCACTCAACCACTCATGCCAAAATAGAAAACGGTCATTACGCTACTCATTCTGAAAACTCTAGAGGGGCTCTATTAGCTATCACATTATCCTTTCCTCTGATTAAAACTTTAAAATGCTAAAACACCTCTTGCGTTTTCTTAATAATAATTTCTCTCAGTAACACTGTCACATAGAACACTGGCAGTGGCCAAGGTGCGGGGCGTTCTTTATAATTCTGAAGAAAATTTACATTAATTGCCTTTGCTCTACTCTTACCCACATTAATTCCATAATGTAAATTTCCCCTCTCCTCTAACACTGAAAAAGGACCTTCGAACTTGTAAGGTAAAGCGGAACCTTCTTTCTGGACTAGTACTAAAACTTTATCTCTTACACACAAACTTCTCTTTTTTGCTCTAAGATCATGTTTCCCTTTAGTTTCCCCTTGACTCCCGTTCTCCTTCGCTAGTTGCCAAACAGCTCTTAAACTGTTTTTATAATACTCTAGATTAGTTATGCCATCTTCTCTACCCTTACTTGCAGACAAAGGTCCGACCATATTGATAAATACATTCTCAAAAGATTCGCCTACTGAAGGAATATTACACAACGGAACTCTGGGAATTACTTGGTTCGGTTGCCCGGCAATTTCGCATTCTTGACACCTTAGAACATACCTCTTTACGTCACTCTTCTTTTTAGGCCAAAAGTACGCCCAACTTATACACTTGAAAGTTTTATTTACTCCTAAATGTCCTTGCTCATCATGTGCTAACTTCAAAACTAATTCACGAAGCTTCCTAGGAACCACTAATTGTTCAGTGATTTCCCCTTTACTACCAGACTTAGGACGAATATAAGGACACAAAACTTCATCCTTTAAACAAAAAGTTTCCTTACACACATCATCGAGATCATCATTCAGCTCACATTAAAAAATTCGGGTTAGTGTCTCATCCTCTCTCTGAAACTTGACTAGCTCATCCTAATCCAAAAGGCTAGTGGTGCCTAATTCATCACCATAACTAGTACTAGATACCGGTACATTTAGTACGTTACTCTCGACAACTACACCTTCCGTTTGGCTATCACTGTCAACAATAGAGTCAGGTTTCTCAGTCACACTCATGCCAAGATCAACCTAGCTACCTCTATCACACTCGTTCGAATCCACGAACTCACTCACATTCGAATCCACGAACTCACTCTCGTTCGAATCCACGAACTCACTCTCGTTCGAATCCACGAACAAATTATGACTGTAGTGCATGTCTGTATCTAATCCCGACCTAGTTACTACCATTTCAGGCACTGGAATATCCATCACAACAGGATTCACATTCTTGGATAAAGCCAAGTCATTACCGACAATAATGTCAACGCCATCAATGGGCAAACTGTCAACAACTGCAAGTTTCACTTCTCCTGGCACTACCTGACTTTCTAAGTTCAACTTCAACAAAGGACAAAGAACACAAGTGTTAGGAAATCCACCTAACATGACTTTTTCTTCCATGTTGATTTCTGCCCTGTTCGGCACACTCTCTCTCCTAATCAGTGAGACAGCAGCTCCTGTGTCTCGAAGCAAGACTACTTCCCTCGAAAATACTCCTCCAAGAGAGGAAACTACGCCTTCCGACAGAAATTCACCAAAAATTTCCTAGTTCCTCTCATCACATCATTCCAACTAGACAAAAGGTTAACTAGAGACACTGGTTTCTTAACGTCCTTCCTTTCTATTGCACAATTTCTCGCTAAATGCCCTTTCCCATTACATTGGAAACAAGTTAATTCTGAGCCACTAGATGCCATTTTACTCTTACAAACCTTACCTTAGACGTATGACTAGGTTTTCCACATGTATAACAGGAATAGTCCCTTTTACTCGCATTTCTATTACTAGGACTGAAACCTTTACTGTTTTGTACTCTACCAGATGAAGGATCATTTCGTTTCTTACTAACACTCAAATTATGAGTTAGACTATATTCGTCAGCTAACCTAGTTGCTCCTGCAAAAGATACTTCTCGCCTATCTTCTATATAAAGCTTAATCTCAGGGGATACGTTATCTTTGAAGTTTCCTAACAACACTAAGTTCTTCAAACCATCAAAATCATCAACTTTAGCAGAAGTTAAACCAATAAAAAAACAGCCTTTCTAACATCTTACCGTATTCTACATACGTAATATTTTCGTCCTTTCTCAAACTTCTAAATTTCTTACGGTACGCTCCGGTACTAACCCGTACATGCTAAGAACAGTTTCTTTCACAATATCATAATCATCACATTCCTCCTTAGACATGCAACTATACACAGTAAGCGCCCTACCACTCAAAACTAACTGTAAATATAAAGTCCACATTTCTTTAGGAGAACCTACTCTTTCCATAAACTTCTCAAAACACATGAAATATTTCGTTTCATCTTCCTCATCAAACTTTGGTACTAATTTCAACACTGCACTCATACCTAACCTATCAGCTCCGTTTTCGTTCTGGCCAGACTGACTGATAAGAGTGCTTTGTCTTAACCGAGCGATTTCCAACTCATGCATATGTTCTTTCTCTCTTTCTTCCTGCTCATGTAAATGTTCTTTCTCTCTTTCTTGTTGCTGCATCTCTCTCAGCAGCTCTTTCCTCTCTCTCAGCCGCTCTTTCATCTCTCTCATACTTTTCTATCTCTTTCCTTTCAACATACTCACGGAGATCATTCCCCTCTAGACCTAGTAGCTTACCCGACTCAATAAACTCTTTCACCATCTCACTCATTCTGGTTCTTTCTATATTCTCCCTGTTTCGATCTGTTATGGTGCTGAAATATTCTAAGCAAGGTTGCCACAAAATGTCACGGACCGCGAGAGGTCGGCTTCAGGTTCGATATGAAAATAAACAAAAAGAATTCAACACCAACAGTTGAAACTGGGGATATGAATATAGAAAGATACACAAACACAACAAAGGTTTATTTACAAGCTCACTAACAAAGATAAATGCAGAATGGTGTCTCCTATTTACATACCAAAAGTAAAATCTTACAATGCGTGAACTGGGGAAACGGTAGGGTAATGAAAGTACTTGCCAGCCAATTTTGTGCTGTCCAAGATCTATGCTCGAAGCGGTGGCTTCACACAAGGAAAACTGTAACTCTGTCGTCTACTTGACTCCATATTGCAGAAAACAATGTATACTCTTGATGCTTGAAGAGCAGGAACTCCTCAAAACCTCTTGTATAACGTTTCTTCTCAAGGCTTGCTCAATGTCGAAAATACCTCGGTCATTCACTCCTGACGACGACTTGACCAGAATTCGACCCAACTCTCGAGCGCCTTTTCCTCTCTAATCCTTCGTCAGTTCCTTCTTCTCTTATCTCTCTCGGATGATCTCTGATCTCTGCTGCTGAGCTCTCACTGATAATTTGATCTGTGACTCTTACTGATGATCTCTCACTCTCATCTCTCCTACTTCGTCAGCCGTATTTATACGGTGACCTGGGGGCGGGGCCTACGGCAAACGTCACAGACTCCCGAGATTACCGGAACTTCTTAGAAGAATCTAGACGATGTATTGCATCAGAAATCGCGGCGTTTCTCACGACACTTCGGCGCCTGTTGCGTTCCCCAACACGCCCGATGATTCCAGAACAATCATGAGAACAGGTGCCTCCAACACACGCACGAATGCCTCCTTGCTGCAGAACTTCTCGAAGATGCATTTTCCTTTCCTTTATCTGTCTTTGCTATACAGCAATTACCATGACATTGCCCCTGATCAGCAATTTTGAAGAAAACAAGACCACAGATGCCAAGGTATTGTGAGGGAGTATTTCGAGTGCAATCGGTTACTGTTTGATTCTTTCCAAGTGACTTTCCCCTTACTGACTCAGCATCACAGTCCCTATTACTGGTTGCCATAACGCAGTTCCCCATTGCTACCATCGATGCTGTAGATAATTCCCATTGTGATCCTAGTAGTGATATTAAATCTGTGATATTCCCACCTAGACTAGCGTCTGCTACATCAGGAAGTAACGTTGTTTCGTGCTGAACATCCCCTAGGTAATTAAACAACGTAGTATACCTTTCTGGACAAGCCCCCAGTCATTATATGCCCCCTGTAGGTGAACTCTGATGTAAAAAATAAGAGAGAATAGTGAATAACGTTCCTCACGTGTCTATCGCCTTGGTACTGACCCTAGAATGCAATGTCTTTGCAGACACAAATATCATGCCTAGTTGTGAGGGGATATTTGGAATCCCTTGGAAGTCGCACCTGGACTATTCAGCAACCCGCTGTGCACAAACTTTACCGGTTGACCTTCAATCAACCACCTTTTATCCAATTTCTGGACCCATTCATGTCCCTGTCACCCTTACAGCGTAAATTGCTTATTCACATAATCTAATGTAAATATAGTTCAGTTAAACTAAATCTAAAGAGTTTTCCCTCCATTGATACTGGCCTTCAGCACATTGTTTGTTATGGTTCCATTCTCTTACAAGGCCTTTTAGAAGTGCCAGAAAGTAACTTCCACAGTTTTTTAGAGTCCAAGAACGAGAAATTTGTAACAATATACATACATATATATATGTATATATAAATATAATGCATCGTGTATAAATACTCACAGATCGGGGTGGGGGATGGATGTTACAGTTACCAGGCGATGGTTTGATTAAGATATGTTGCAACAATATCTGCATACTGCATTTCCGAATTTGACACCTTAACAAGGAGCTAAGAATTTAATTAAATATTGGGCAAAGTCGTACATCAATACACGTTACATGAGGACAAATTTCTTTTCTTTTACTGAACGTTTCAGGTATTGTGGGTATTCTTCATTACAGTTTGCGACATGTTAGCCTAAGATATTGTTCGAAAACAAATAACAAAGATGTTAATTTACCTTGAAAGTTCATATCCTTGGCTAGAGAGAGAGAGAGAGGAGAGGAAGAGAGGAGAGGAGGAACTAGAGGAGAGAGAGAGAGGAGAGTATTTGGGAGTATCCTGGTCTGACCCAAATTGTATAAAAAAAGAAGCCAACGAAGAAAAGGAATTTCTTTCGTACTTGAGAAAGACTCAAACTACCCTATTTATATTATTATTATTATTATTATTATTATTATTATTATTATTATTTTTGTAAAGAGGTGCAGCATCAGTGGAATTGATGTTTTATATATTATCTTTTCAATTCTTCTATTAATCTCTTCTTCATCAGGGCTCAATATTTGCTAAGAACCTGGCCGAGTGTCATACTTCTGGTTAAGGAAATGTCTTACTAAAAATACAATTTATTGATAAGATCAACTAAAACGTGGCGTTATGGTCGACGTACAGTGTTACAAATCTTAGTCCTGGACCGTTGTTCTAAGGAAGGGCCGTAACGGAAAATTCCAACGTTTGCAAACCGTATCTTCGGTTCAGTTTCAAGGAAGGGTCTGGGGAGCTTTGAAAACTGGATTGCAATGGGGTTCGTTCGGAATTATGGTCTTGTTCGGCGGTAGGGCACAAGAGCGGTAGGTTAAGTTAAATATTCCTTATTATTTGCGGGGAGAACGTAGTTTTTTTCTTTTTCACCGTTGAGGGCGACCAGCTTCTTCGCTTATCGTCCTTCATTCTCTGTTTTCGGCATCCTTCTCTTCCAGGGGTTGGGTAGGCATTCCATGATGGCGGTGGGGTGGACCCCAGTTCTAGGTGGAATCGGTCGTTCTTGTTTGGCCCCGTTGCCCATAATTAGCATCGCCTTCCCGCCCGGACAAACTCAGGATGGGCACCCGCTACAGGGTACCTGACTGTTACTGCGACGGAGGTTTTGTCTCACTCTGGTGTGCAAGTTTCTTATCTCATCATGGAGTGCGAGGTTCGTCCTCCTACCTTTATCTAAATATTCTACGGCGAACATGAAACCACCGCACCCGGAAGATCCGGGGCAACTAGGAGCTTTCAGGAGGGACCCTTGGCTGCAACGTCAACTTTCGTGAGAAGGAACGAGACCAGAGTACCCACTCCATGATGAGATGGAAGAAACTTGCACACCGAGTGGGAGGAAACCTACCGTCTCAGTAACATGCAGGAACGACCCCATTCCAATCAGGTTCAAGCTCAACCTTCCTTGAAAATGAGCCGAAGATTACGGTTTTGAAACGGTTGGAATTCCGTTACGCCTTAAGACAACGGTCCAGACTTAAGATTTGTAAAACTGTACGGCGGACCATACGCCACTTTTAGTTATTCTTATCAATAAAATTAGCAGTTTTTATAAGAAACATTTCCTTAGCCCAGAGTATGAAGATCGGGCCCAGCTATTAGGAAATGATCAGCCCTTGATGAGAAGAGAAATAAAATATGAAGAATTGAAAAAGACCATAGATAAAATCAATTCCACTGATGCTGCCAATCCCCTTTAACAAAACATGTTTGACGAGAGGGTCTCTCCTACCTTCGTATATTATTATTATTAATTATTATTATTATTATTATTATTATTATTATTATTATTATTATTATTACGAAATAGGTCAAAGACGAACATACTCTATAACTGTAGGCTGATGTCCGCAGTCTTCCCTTCTGTGTCCCTCTTTACAGAAACGCAATGACCAATAAGGGTTTAAAATTTATAGAAATAATGCTTTGCGCCTTTCAAGAACTTCCACCTACATATACATTGAAACACTCTGTAAGGGACTTCAATTCATTTTTTAAATTTTTTCATAATCTTCAGTTAATTATTCCTTTCCAGAATTTTGACCCCCAATGGCTTTGGCAATATCGAAGATAGTTCTCTTTTGATGGCTTATGAATCATCATTGATTTAACGCTCTTAGATCCCCTTTTAAAGGAAAATATTAATTCATATATACATATTCAGATTCACATCCTTGCTTCTGTGCGGATAACTGCCCAAAACTCAGATGTCAAAGAGAGAGTCAAATCTTATTTTTGTTTTTCTTCGCAACCCTTCCAGAACTCATGAGCAGAATGAACATTTGGAGAGGGAAGTGGATTTAAATGCTACCTATCTATCTATTTATCTATCTATCACACATACCAGACTTCAGTGCATCTCCATCAGCGCTCAGAAACCCATAGTTAAATAGTCCTTGAAGCGTATCATTAGTAAACTTTATTATGGTGAAGGTTATTTTCCCTTCCTTGTGTTGATTAAGAATAATTTTAATAATAATAATAATAATAATAATAATAATAATAAAATAATAAATTATATTATTATTATTATTATTATTATTATTATTATTATTATTATTATTATTATCCACCAGACGTCTGTGAAAATGTCATATGAAGCTACCTCAGATCCCATGATAACTTGACTAAAGCTATGGGGTCACTGACCTATTTTTCAAGTTCATGGGGTCACAAAAACGTCAAATAAATCATGAAAAACGAAGATATAAAAGTGTAACCGCGTATAATAATTCTAATTGAACTTTTAATATAAATTAACTTACCAGTGTTCGCGGAAGCATCCTAGCCGGAAGTGAACCTACGGTCATTCAAACGCAGTCGCCTCTGCGCCGAGCTGGAAAGAAAATCAGAGATTTACTTGAGACGGTTCTTGGAAAGATTCATGGAACAGGAAAGCGAAAAGAACTTGCCGATATTTATGGAGGATTTCAAAATGCAACTGTATTGAATAGAATATACAGAGTTTAGGCCAAAGGGCAAGAGCTGTGACCTTCGAGGTCATTCAACGCTGAAAGGAAGATGACAGTAGAAGTATTGAAAAGGTTTAACAGGAGGGAAACCTCATGGCAGTTGTACTGAGTCAACTGTCAGGAAGAGAGGGTGGAAAGTAAGATGGAAGACAGAGAACGAAAGTGCAATTCAACTGTTTGAAATTTAACCGTCGCATTTCTGACTACCAATCTGAACCACATACCCGGATCTCGAATATATCGAACCTAGTTTAAATAATCGTTAATTAATTCTTTGTGGCTTCATTTCTGCAAGCAGTTTCGGCTCATGACTTCCCTTGAGTGTCACTACAAGATGTGGGGATGACTTCATCTGAAATTCCATCTTGTTCACTGCTACGCAGTAGCGACCATTTATCCTCTTTCTCTCTCGCTGTGAAATGACTTCGTAGTCAGAGGCATTCTTTTTTCGCTTACGCGCTGAGAGAGAGAGAAGAGAGAAGAGAGACGGGGAGCAGAGAGGACGAGAAAGAGAGAGAGAGAGAGGAGAGAGAGGCGGGGGAGCCAATAAATACAAGCAGAGAGAGAGAGAGAGAGAAGAGGAGACGAGAGAAGACAAGAGGAGGGGAAACTTTATTTTTCTCCATTTTACAAAGGGTTGCAAGGTTGCCAGAAGTTTAAATGAGAATAAAATGGAGAGAACTGAATAGCAAACCTCACGGCAAAGTGTTGCAAAATCATTAAGGAGGGAAGTCAGGAGAGATTTTCTCGTAGCGAAGAGGAAATTGTTTGTTGGCAACGTTGCTTTTAACGTTGCCTTGCGAGAAACTACACACACACACACACACACACCACACAACAACAACACAACCACACAACACACCACAACAAGCGCCATTGTGTATTTCTATATTTCCAATTATGCTACGTCTGGCTATGTATTTGTATGTTATGTATGTTATGTATGTAGGCTATAAAGAGATATATATATATATAATATATATTATATATAGAATATATATATATCATATATTATATAATATCTCTATCCTCTTCTCTCTCTCGCTCTCTCTCTCTCTCTCTCTCTCTCTTCTCTCTCTTTCTCAGGCAAAAAACAAGGCTGACAAACAAATTCTCCTTTCCCAGGTAAGATTCGAACCCGCACTGAATAGGAGAGTGTTTTTATCCTAAGCCTGTGCACTGTTGTCTGCCCAATGAGTTTGAAAGCCTGAATGACGAGAGGACGTGGCATCATCATGAGTCACGTACTGCATAATGCAGGAAGAGCAAATTAAATGCTGGAAATGGTCAGGGGTCTTAGGTTGGTGTAAGGTCACCATCAATTAATAACGGAAGTAAATGACTTCTCCCTTATCTAGATAAACATTTACGACAGAAGGGACTACAAAAAAATTAAAAAATTGGTGGAATGTTTTTAGAATTTAAGACACATGCCTCAAGATTCAATAGAGCAGGAGCAGTGTGAGTTTAGCTTAGGGCATACGGATCAAGTAGTCATAAACTACTTGCTTTAAGAGCTAACCAACCGAGTGCTAGTGAAATGAAATCGCACACGCAGGGGCGTCATTTCAGATTTTTTTTGGGGGGTGGTGTGGGGGCGGCGGCGGCGACAAAGACGGTTTGGCGAGCAAAGCGAGCCTAATCACCTGGTTTTTAATTTTTTTTATTTTGAGCTATTTTATGTGTTTTTTGAAGCCACACAAGGAATGTATTTCTGCAAAAAACAAAATATATACTCCACTACTACTGTTGGCTTTATTATCCCATCATCACTGAATCTATATAAATAGACCAGACCAGGATCAAGAAACGTAATATTTCCGAGAAATTTCATATATTCATGATCGCACTTTTAAAAAGAACACAAATGCGTGACACTTCCGTGGGGCTTTGAGGCGGGGTGAGGGGGGCAAAGTTGAGGTTTGGGGGCGGGGTAGGAAAACTTGAAATCTTGGGGGGCTAGTTGCCACTTTCCCCCCAGCCCCGAGCAAATGATACCCCGGCGCACAAGGAAGAAGAAATGTTTAGAGGAAAGTGACAAGGCTGCATCGTGCCGGAAGTAGTGAGGATGATCCATACAACGAAAAATACAAAATAGGGCTTGTCTTTTAGGATGAAGAGAGAATATCAATTTATTTGAAACAACTGCATTTTACATACACAGGCCATAAAGAGAGTCGCTATAGGGTTTTTCCAATGATATAATACTCGTATGCGAACAGATGCCCAATTCCAAGCTCTGAAATACAGGGTCACAAAGTGGATCACGAGACTCAAATCAGGAAGAATCCGAACTTTGGCTGGTTTTCAAAGTACCAAAATTACGTTGTATATATTATTATATAGAGAAGATATAATTAATATTTATTTTAGTTTAAAAAACAATAATTACAATATATAGAATATAGATAACATAGATAATGTTATATATATATTATAATATATGAGATATAATAATATGAAAACAAGCCTATTTTTAATTTTTTTTTGTTTTTTTTAAAAAAAGTATAAGTACAATAAAGACATTAATTAGATATAGATATATATCTATATTTTTAATATAGAAGAATATATCATAATCATGATATAGATATTACTATATATATGTATACATTAGAGATATATTATATTAATATATTAATTATAATTATAGATATATATAAATATATAATGTTTAAGAGTAATGTAAATTGATACAATACGTAAAGTAATCTCTCAAAACAAAACAAAAAAATGGGTTGGCCTTACTCGGGAGGTTTAGTCAAGTTATACTTCCAAGGTAAAAAAAATTAAAGAAAATAAAAAAACTGAGGATGTTTCTTAAACGAAATAAGAAAATTATTGCTAAAAAAGGATCATCAATGGCAATATGATTTAAAGGGGGAAACTGGACGAACAGGTGCAATAGTGAAATCATAATGGGTTTTTTTAATTGGGAGGTAATGAAACCTCCCTCACACCCCTCAATAATTTTCTTTTGTAGATACTTGGTTCTTTGATTGCGGAAAGAGTTGCTAGCGTAAGAATGCCTGGTACAACAAAAGATTATTACCTTTTTCACTTTTATTCCATTTCCATACACTAATTTTATACACTACTAACTGTTTGGTATATATATGTTGCAGAAGAGTTCAATTATTTTGAGTTTCTAAAAGCTAGCTTATTTTTTTTGAACCAAAGATTACAAATAGGTATACATGAGGGTTTTATTTATGTTAATTGTGTAGCCTTTGCACGAGTTGTTGGTCCAAATACCGAACATGTCTTCCAGCATGACTCTTCCAAGAGCTTTGGGGCGATAGTGGGCCACTCAATTCTACATATTGATAAGAACAGTCAGTCCGACTAAGTAGGTAGTAGTGGGGCACCTTGGCCTTTCATAAGGGCGTTTGTTGGGATTTCGTCATTGGCATGTGCGTCCTTTTGCACGACCGTTATAATCGTTCCGTACAAAATTAAATGGTGCCTCGTCTCCACCTTAGGTTTACCATCAAGCAATCCCTAGGAGACTACCTGGTATTTCCTTTAAAAGCAATAAATGCGTAGTTTTCTATACGTTCAACAAACCAAATCATTGGAACCCAATATTCTTTTTCGTTTGGTTTTTGGTTTTTTTTTCATTGTTATTATTGGCTGCAACGGCACAGTCTGAGCAGATTATGGCTTCATTAATCAGTATATTCCCACCCGCCAACTTCCCCGAAACTGGTGGGCTGCCAACTTCAAGGACTGAACTACTTAGTTCAGGGGACAACCGGGCAGGGAGCGGCTGAGTTTGCCTCCAAGTCATTTTTTGGAGTATCCTTCCACTCATTTCTCATCGTACGACCAGATCGACTGTGACTTAGAACACGAGGACAAACATTAAAATACTATCTAATATTTTATCGAGGTCCCAAGTTTCGAATTCTTATATTTTTAGAAACTAAGTATCAAATGAATTCAGATCGCAAAGAATCACATGAAAATATTCCAAATCTCAAAAACACTCATTACTGTAAAAATTCCTTTCAAAAGCAAAACGTGTGAGAGTCGAACGGCCTCTCGTAGCAGACTGAACGGATTTATTGTCAAAGAAACAGAGAAATCCTCCCACATGCGGTAAATATTACCGGATGTCAGAGGGGACCCTAGGGCCCCTGGTGTGAAGAGGGAGGCAGAAACTAGTCAGCAGCGTTTTTATGAACTACAAATAAAATCCGATGGACACTCACCATTTCCATTAGTACTCTATATCAGACTCCTCTGGCAGAATGAAATGCTTTTAAAAGAGAGAGTGAAGTGCTGGTTAGAACTTAAATAATGTTTAATGTTATCTGGCATCACTAATAAACTTGTAAGGGAAAAACTTCAAAATGACTTCAAAGAAGGAATTGATGAAGTTAAGAAAATGTTATGAAGAACGATACGGACACAAGACTCGCCAAAACGTTTACCTTCATAGACAAACGAACCACGCCCAATACTTGAACAGTCTTATTAACTGCACCCAACAGCTTAAACATCACACATCACCTTTTAACTTCTTTTTTCATTGGTTCTTAACAACCAAGAACTCCTTTTCCTAGCAAATTATCGCCCCCCACCCCAACACACAACGATTAATAGTTAAGAGCTTCACTGATAACTGCAATATAATACATACTGCGAATGTGGATTTTCAGTGTTTTTCAAAAAATCGTAAAAGTTAAGCTACGTATTTTTTTTAAAATGTGGATAAAACTTATCATTTGCGCCAGAAATAACGTGTTATCATTAACGTTGATGCTTTTCAATTTTTAATTAATAATTTTGTTTTGAAATAAGTTGAAATCTGCACTGTTGTCATTTTTTACTTAATACACAATAAAAATCTAGTAAGCAGGATTAGCCTGTATGAACAATTTACAATGATTAAATAAATCGTTGTCTGTCTTCCCTGCCCCGCCACTCTCTCTCTCTATCCTCTCTCTCCTCGTTCTCCTCCTCTAGCTCTCTCTCTCCTCGCTCTCCCTCTCTTCTCTCTCTCTCACAAATACACATATTTACGAGACAAATTCCAGAACACGCCACTACTTTCGGTTATTACTGTTAATTAACATTCCCGACATGGGAACATCGATTTATTAGCAATGATAATGATGCAATGGAATTTCAACTACCCACAGCTATGCAAGTTCGTACCTTTACGCGATCGTGTTTCGTGTGCAATTGACATTAACATTCCCTCCCAGCGATGCTGTCACGTCGAAGGCTGTAACAGAAATTACTCTTACTCTAAAGAAGAAGAAGAAGAAGAACGATGAAAGTACTCTTCTCACAAGACGGGTTTCAGTTGTTTTACTTTTTATATTATTGAATAGCGGGGAATTTGAGAGTCAAAACCAAAAATGGGTCTTAATTAGCACCGTTTAGCATGATTTTTCCGAAAACTAATTTCACTACCGTAATGAAAAACTAATATATTGTCATCCCCCGAATGGCAGACATTTCTAAATAAGTATGAAAGCAGAGCAGCTCCACTAGTCTCAGATACGAAAGCCTATCCTGTTAGAAGTATTTTCAAGAATAATAAATTAATTAAAGAATGAATCCAGTTTGTGTTCCGTAGGTTCGTGATTTCCGGAATGGGCTTTATTCTCTGAGGACTGTTTGTTGGAACAGCACTGCAAGTGTTTGTAAATGTCGCTGGGCAAACGCTCTCTTTCCTGCTACTAACAGTTTCGTTGTTTGAATCGTTGTATAAGGGATGAAGAGGTAAGATAATTTCCCGTTGGCCGAACCAGCTTTTTCCTCGTTTGGTACCGGTTATACATAAACAAAAAACCAGCACGATATATAAATGTGTATGGGTATATAATATTACTATAGATATATATATATATATACATAGATGTGTATATGATTATATATATAGATATATATATATATATTATTATATAGATGATGGTTAAAAATGTTCTGTAACAACAGAATTCCACCTAATAAAAAAGGAGCCCATTAAAAAACACCCAAAATGTAGAAGAGAAAAGTAGTTATATTTCCAGAGGACTGGCTGTCTCTCTCTTCCAGGTATATGAATTGAGAAAAAGTTTACAGAAAAAGGTGGTTTTATTATCCCAAGAGATTCGTTCCACCAAAGTAAGCCAATTTTAGGTCATTCCCCGCTGATAATCTTCCATTTAATATTGCTTAAGCGTTGGTTGAATGAACACTGCCTGTCGACGATGTCCGATGTCCAATTCCCTGTTTGAGATGGTTAACATACCTGACTTCTTCTTTATTAAGGGCTGGATTCCATCATTTGATCTTCTTACCGGCAGGTTGCTGATAATAAATGACACGTGACAAATAGTCCAGTTTATGTATATGGTTATGTTCATTTATATGGTTGAAAATAGCCGAGGTTCTGTTGTCCATTACCTAACTGGATCCGTCCCTTTGTGTTGTAATTAATCCTCTGGGGAAGTGGATTTACCTGTAAATTCCGCTATTTAAGAATGGTCACAGTCATGGCATGGGATCACCATATTACCCCAGAGTATTTGGGCGATTGTCTTTTTGTTGGGACGTTAATCAGGGATTTGGGCGGTAAGGTATTTGGGTAGGTATAAATGCAAAAAAGGTTGGATTTCCCAACCATTTTGGGATAATAAGGTGGAGGGGTAATTTTAATGAATTCCTCTCAAAATTAAAAAAACGCATTAGTGCACCAGACATCAAAAATTTAAAAGGTTGAAATGGGAAACAAGACAACAAAATTCTTTTCCTTTTTGATGTTTAAATAATCAGAGACACGACAAGAATACAAAATTTACCATATAACAGAAAACCAACGTTCTTCACTTTGCATTATATTCACTAACTTTAGCTATCCATGACCATAACTATCAAGACAGGTGTAGCTAGCCAAACATATTCTTAAGAGCCTTAACGAATTTTGTTCCCCAGGATTTCCAGGGAAAAAAAGGAATTGAACTAATTCGCAAAGCAAACCTCTTTCATCTTTAAAGTATCCATGACCATAATAATGAGGAAAGCAAAATTCCAAAAAGCAAACCGTAATGTTTCTAACGACCCCCTTAAAGACAAAGACCAGAGACACCACCAACCCAAAAATAAAATAAAAATTCCCCACCTGGAGACCGACAAGAGAGTAACCTCACACCCTTGGGAAAATCCAAACCCTTTGGCATTTACCTAGCCCAAATACCTTAGCAAATCACCCTGATTAACGTTTCCAACCAACAAAAGAACATCGCCCAAAGGCAACTCTTGGGGTATATGAGGATCCCATCGCCATGAATCTGGACCAAATCTTACATCGGATTTACAGGTAAATCACTTACCCCAGAGATTAATTACAACACAAACGGTCAAGTTAGGTATGGGGACAAGATTTACAGGTAAGTCACTTCACCCCAGAGATTAAACAACACAAACGGTCGCAGGTTTAAGGTATGGACAACAGAACTCCGGCTATCTTTTCAACCATATAAAATGAACATAACCATAGGAATAAACTGGAATATGTCACGTGTTAAATTTATAGCAGCAACTGGACCGGTACAAAGAGTCAAAATGATGGAAATCAGGCCTTAAGAAAAGAGAAGCAGGTAATGAACAAATCTCAAAAAGGGAATTGGACACGGACATCGTCGACGCAGCAGTGTTCAATTCAACCAACGCTTAAGAAGATTAACGGAAGATTATCAGCGGGGGATGACCTAAATTGGCTTACTTGTGGGGACGAAGCTCTTGGCGGAAAATAAAACCACCCTTTCCTGTAAACTTTTCTTTTCCATTCATATACCTGAAGAGAGAGACAAGCAGGTCTGCGAAATACGATCCAGTACCTTTTTCTCTCTACATTTTGGTTTTTTTATGGCTCCTTTATTATTAGGGATATTATATTAAGATCATATAATATATATACTTATATATATTATAGATATTTTCATGTATTACTTGTTTGATTTGCTTAATTTATAATCATTTTCGGATGTCTTACTTATTATAATAATTATAATACATAGATGTATATTATAATAGATATATGTTATAGATATATATAGATATATAGATATATACGATTAGTTGTTGAATAGTCTCTTTATGGGTTCCACAAGGTTCAATTTAATAAAATAAAAAAAAGAACGGGACTGAGAAAATCTGGCAGCAATTGAAACAGACAAGGGAAGACGAACTAAGTAACGGCAAGAGACCTTAACGACGAATTCATTATATTCAGGAGTTATCCAGATTTGAGGCAAAAGGCAAACAAACACTATAACAATCATTAAGAGAAAAATCACTACCGAGTCAGTACATCATTAACCAAAAATAAACAATCCTTATAAGTAGGGAAAAAAGAATTATTTTACATATAGTCAGTAAATGATAATTCCATAACAATGCCATTAAAAATTTACAGTAAACTCAATAAATATAATTAATAAGAGACAAGATCAAAGGTTACAATCATAGAATACTTGTGAGAAATATAAGTTAACAAAAGGGGACCATACAATCAAAAGCAGGGTTAACACGTTAAACCACAAAACACAGCACCATCAGCTTGCTGATTACTTGAAAACATTAACATTTACAATAAAAACCTGGAGAACAATTTAGGCACAAAAAACCCTCCCCTGCCAAGCAAATGCTCGTCAGAAAACACTTACACCCAGGAAACAAATGGGCAAAACTTTGCAGAGATGACACCTGAGGAGCCACTAAGCATTCCTCCTGAAAACATATACCCAGCCGAAGTTGTAGGCACAACGCAGACGAAGCTGCCATGCAGGAGAACACAGACAAAGCTGCCATGCAGGAGAACACAGACGAAGCTGCCATGCAGGAGAACACAGACGAAGCTGCAATCCAGAAGAAGCCTGGTCAGCATTCCTAAGTTCGCAATCCAAACCCTAAACACCTGTCTCCCAGGGAAGTTAAATGATGGATTCCGATCATTCTAAGGGACAAATGTCACAGCATCTCACATTATATATTATTAATCATATTGATCTTTAGCAAGGTCCCATTTGTTATGTAAAACATTATATACATAATCATATATATATATATATATTAACTTAATACTATATATCGATATAAATATATATATAACTGAACCACCGAATAAAATTAGGAACGTGATAAATCCCATAAATAAAAAAAGGTTATAAGCCACGAGGGAAAAATAAAACAACGGAGTTTTCCGCGAGATCTTTCGACGTTTCAAACGTCCTTTACGTTGACAGATAGGGATTACAAAAAGATTAGTACCCTAGAATCGACACCAACCTGGAAGATGAGTAACATCCCAAACAAGCATAAACAATGGGGTGCAATTCAAAAAGTTTTAAGACAAAAATTATGCTCAGACACCAAGGGACAAGACAATTAAAGGATATAATAAAGGTGACAGATAATTCAGAAACTTTGGTAAACAAAAACCATATTCCACAATACATATTAAAACAAAAGTACAGATACAACGAAGAGATCTCTCAGGCCAACTAATTTTTGATGTTAAGTTCTTTAATTGATATCTTGAGGTCATTCGTTAAAATGGTTACAACTACAAGGGTCTAAAACTGAAACAGGCGGACGGACTTAATACTTGAAATTGCAATGAGAAGTAAGTTGTATTAAAAGCAGATTCTAAAAGATTGTTTTGTAATTAAAGAACATCTTTTGACATGGCAAGTTACTTGAAACTACCAATCCAATTTATTCGGCGGGGGTTGGTTTTCACTTGAAATGAATGAAAGTTGCATGCATGGATGTTTGCCCAGTTTTTTTACAAAGAAATATTTATGCTGGCTTTAACCTTACTTCTAAGCCCGTTGCTAGACTGTATGAGACAAAATGAGGAACGTCACAGTTCCAACATGTGGAATTTTTATATATTATGTTGTTCCTTTCTCTGGGAACGATTTTTTTTTTAACATTTCCATTTTAGTTTGTGGTGTTATTATAGTGGAAAAAAGCAAACTTGACCTAAAGGGATTTAACAATCGATTTAATGGTTTGCAAATCGTAACAAAATAAGGCAAAACTGAGAATGTTCCTTTAGGATAATTTTCTTCTCTGTGTTACTTACAACTATAAAACTTTTGTGGGCTTATTATTTGGACAAATATATAATATATGTGAAGGATAACATATATCTTTCCCTATTTTTCTTATGTATTCAATTTCTTGATCCAAATATTGGGGACTGACAATGCGCAATGCTCGTAAACACATAAAAGAGAAAATCGATATTTTTTTGTTAAGATGGTGGCTTGAATAGAAATGAACAAAGGTTACGTTGTTGGTCGGTTTCCTATAAATACTGAATTTACATTGAAATGGTTCTCTATGTATCAAAACATCTAAGAAAGGGAGGCAATTGTCTTTGTCTAATTCTAGAGTAAAATATTTGTTGATAAAATTCACCATTGAATATAAACTTACAATCACAAATGCACATCCTAGTGAGTGAAATAATGTGACTTATAGGTAGCGGTAATTCATGCTTGAGTTAGTTCATTACTAAGATAATCTAAAATAGAGCAAATAGGGACTTTAGTAAAAAGAGAACATACATCAAAACTAACGAATCTATCAGTGGGGCAAAGAGTAATTTTGTTTAATTTACCAACTAAATCTAGAGAATTATATATATGAGAATCGGAGATGGTTCCAAGTAACGGGGACAAGATCTTAGTGATATATTTCGAAAGTTTATATGAAATTGAACCAACAATACTGATAATACGCCGCATAAGGTTATTTTCTTTGTGCGTTTTGACTTATCCGTACAGGTAAGGTAGCGAAGGAGATTTGACTGACAATTTGCTTAGTAGTTTTGTTTTATCTTTAAGGATATTTTTCACTGTGCTATTGAAGTTTTTTATAACTTGATCAAGGGGATTTTTTGTCATTTTTTTATAAGTCACATCATCATCCAGTAGGGCTTGCATACGTGATATGTAGTCAGCTTTATTTAAAATTACTATACTATTTGACTTATCAGCTTTTGTAATGTGGATAGTATTGTCCTTTTTAAGATCGGTCAAACTTCTTATAGCGAGCAGGGAAGTTACTTTCATGCTTAACGTTGGCAGCTCCGTAAACAATACCTTTAATCCTGTCAACATGATTTTGAGGATGATCACAATATCTTTCAAATTTACTTAGGGATGACGCAATCATTAAAGCAGAAGGTCGACTTGTTATAAAGAAAATAAACCATATCCAAGCGCACTCACAACATTTTCACTTATTTGTTTACCTGATAGGTTTACAACACAATCTTGACGTGCACAATTAGTCCAATCACTGCTATCAATAAGATTTTTTAGTTTTCTGTCGAGTTTCCTTTTCAGGGCATGCTGTAGTCCTACGTAGTTTTTCGTAAATTTCCCGTCGCAGCGAGTCCTTCCAATCAGCCGGGATGGAATGATTGAAAGAGATCCTTGTTTTTTCCAGTTCCTTGAATTTTTCCTTCTCTTCTTGCTTGGCGGCTGCTATGTGCTGTTTCAATATCAAGGCACTAAATTCGTTGAATGGGTGATTGTCATACCTTCTTAGATGGCGTTGTTTATTTTCCCTCGTGGCTTATACCTTATATATATATATAATATATATATATATATATATATATATATATATATATAGATATATTGAAGCCCCTCTATGTCTATGTCTGACGGTTTATCAAGTATCCCCTGCTTTCGCTATTAAGCGTTCAGACGGGATTTCCAAATCACTTATATTATAGTTAAAAATTTAAAAGTCTATGTAATGTAAAGCGAGTTAATTGCATTTGTCTCAGTGTTATAGCTGAGTGAAAATAATGGGTTCGGGTTTTCAATAGCCTTTTGAACTGAAAGATATTTCCAGCACACTTAACTGATGCCGGAAGTGATTATACAATCTAGGAGCGCAGTGCTTAAAAGTTCTCGTACCAAGAGTGGTCGTTGCACGAGGCTCATCAAGTCTGAAATCATCACGGGAAAGGCGTGTATGAACACCAGGCCCTACTACGTATCTTTTCAGGCAACCTTTAAGATACAATGGCTCTCCCGTGTTAATAGCTTGATATGTTAAAGACGCAAAGTTTAAAAATAATCCTTGCTTGACTGGTAACCAGTGTAATTTAATTAAGGTTGGAGTAATATGTTCTCGCGGGGATATACCACAATAGTCTAGCAGCTCTATTCAAATCATTTGAAGTTTCTGAAGACGATAATTAGGTAAATGTACAACGAGTTACAATAGCTACTCTGCTAACTACCAAACTATCAATTAGCAGCTTAGTGGCATCTTCGTTAAGATATTTTCTAATGGATGCGATATTCCTCAGATGATAAATTGCGGTTCCTAACCACATTGTTAATATGTTCATCAAATGTCAAGCACCATCAACTACTACCCCGAGATCTCTGACTTTATCAGTTAACAAAATATTTTCCTTATTGATGGAGATGCTATTAACGTTATCAAACCTTCTTAAGTTATATTTAGTGCCAATTAGGATACATTCAGTTTTATTTTCATTTAGTTCAGCTTTTTCTTTTGCATCCATTTCGAAACATCTGCCATAAGTCTATCAATAAAAAGCTTGATCTTCAATAATGTCATCTACTATTAAATAGAACTGGGTGTCATCAGCAAAAAATTTACATTGAACGCCATGTAATTTAAATATCCAAGACAACTCGATTGTATAAATACTAAAAAGAACCGGGCCAAGTACGCTTCCTTGTGGAACACCCTGTGTGAGCTTTCTACTTTCAGAAATATCTATCTTTAACCTTCACCTTGAAAAGATCTATTCGATAAATAGTTATTAAACCATTTAAGAGCATCCCCATCGATCCCAATAGCAGTCATATCCTCTATTAACACTTCATGAACCACTGTATCAAAAGCAGCGCTAAGATCTAGGAGAATAAGCAAGCTACATTTACCGTCATCGGAGAAACCTAACAAGTCATTAATTACGGCACAAAGAGCTGTTTCAGTAGAATGGAATTTCCGATAAGCCGACTGATCTTCAGGAATAGCTCCAATTACTTTCAAGTGCTGACTGAGTTGATCTAAAACGGAAGTCTCGATCATTTTTGACAAAAAAGACAAATTAGAAATTGGTCTGTAAGATTTCAATTCTTGATGATCAAGGGATCCTTTAAGAGATGGTTTAATGATAGCAACTTTTTCAGAGAACGGGACTAAGCTCTTAGTAATACTCAAGTTGACTATTCGAAGCTGCAATTGCAGTAACCTATCTATGTTCGGGGCGTCGATGACCTCATTTATTGGAAAAGGATCGTTACTGCAATAGGAGCGGCCAGAACTAATGAACATAGTTTTGTAAGCATCGAGTGAAATTGGCCTAAACTGCAAAAACTTTGAGAAAGGAAAATCAGGAAAGTAAGGATAGGGGCAAGAAACATCAGTTGTGAAGTTACAAAGTAAACAGGCAACCTTTGACTCAAAGAATTCAGCAAATTCATTTGCCAATTCAAGCTCAGACCTCCCGTCTGGTAAAACATGCCTCTTAATTTTCCCTATAAGTTCATCGAACACAGAATACAGCCTTTTGATATTGGACCCAACCTCAGTTACTTTTTCATTATAATATGTCTTCTTTACATCTCTTAATAATCTATTTACCTCATTCCTAGCTTCCACATATAACATTCTCTCTCTCTCTCTCTCTCTCTCTTCCTTCATATTCTTTTTCCTCCGTCGAAATGAAAAATAAAACAATTGAGTTTTTAGTCTAATAAAATTTATGGAAAAAAAATTACTGGAACTACGTGAACGTTTGTGTGCGTGCATGTATATTCATAAATATGCGATCACCCGGCTGATAAACTAAGATTTAAAAAAAAGGAAGATTTAGAGAGCGTTCCCCTACTTTCCACATGCAAAAGGAACCACGTCCTTACAAAGAATTACCGGAAATTCCTCAGTGGGGAATTGATTTCCCTTAGGACTTCTGCTGATGTTATTCTCATCCCCTGAGGAAATCAGCTGTTCCTAGAGCAGAACTCGCCTGTAGCAATCGCCCTACACCTTTAGGAGAGAGCAACAATATTCTCGGTTTTTATTTTGAAGGGACAATGCCCGTATTTGTAAATTTCTAACCTGTTGTCAGTGAGTGGCTTATATTCAATTATTCGATCTACTCTTATATTTCTGTATTCTATATTATTATATCATTCCGTATGAACCGTATTCAAACGGAATAAGCCCAAAAGGGCCACTGACTCGACATTCAAGCCTCCAAAGAATATGGTGTTCATTTGAAGGAAGTAACAGAAGGGAATAGGAAATACAGAAAGAAGAGATCAGCTATTAAAAAGAAAAAAATAAATAAAACAAATTATTAAAAAGATAAAATTGTAAGTAAATTATCAAAATATATAAGATTTGCATCTTAGCAATTTCACTGTCCTGGAAGAACCGGCTACCATCGTACTTCCAAACAGGGAGAACGAGATACTTAGTATACGTCATAAAGGCCTATATGGAAGACATCAACGTTCCGTCTAACCCAGGAACAACTTTTTTATTGTTCTATATTAGGTCTAAGGATGGAATTTCTCACTCTACGTGGGTGTAATCATAATATTTCCAATAGTTTCACTGCGATATCAAAGTGATATGAATACCTTCTACTGCACTTTCAAAAACAGTCCATTTCACAAGACCTGCAGTATTTCAACCGCACTGACCATTCTTTTAGCTTGAAACGACAAGATAATCAATGAGAGGGTAGAGAATAAGATAGTCTACCTTCACAACAACAGCATCAGAAGTGTTCTTATAACAGCTCTATTGACAGCATGCACAAACACTCATGGCTTTAAGTTCGCATAAAGCATCATTAAAATCAGATCAAGTCTCAGTTATTACCAGATAATAAGCTCAGGTGAATCCTCCTGAGCCGAAATTAATCCCTGCTAATAAAGGTTTTTATAATGGTCTTCATAAATCAATCTTTCGATTTAGCAATTATTTTCGAGGATTAGATGCGTTGCTAATGAGGCGTCAACACAAAGATTATAAGCTGCCATGATGTAACGAAAGTGATCAAGTTTTTATTTCTGACTCGGTCTTTACAGAGATGGCATTTTCTAGGAACTGAAAAAAATTAAATTTTGTACTGTAATGCAACAGCGATGAAAATTGAAAAAAAGCTTAATCTGATTTCTAAAAGAAAAACAATGATTATGAGATTTAACAACTATTTTCACTTGATAAAATCTGACCGAAGTTTTATGGCGATGTCCTACTTGGAAAGTCTGAATTTCGTACCTGACATTGGTTTCCCTTTGAGAAATCTTTATAACCCACTTGATAACCATTTTCAATGTTATCCTTAGTACAGCAGTACGCCAAAATTATCCTCGGTTCTTCGGCAGCGATTCCCTTCCTAAGTTCATAGTGATTCCCAGCTCGTATGCAGAAACACTTTTAGAACTTTTCCAATTTCTTGCTGGAGTGAGTTTAGGAATTGGAACATATTCCATTTTCTGTTTTCAAGTTCAAACCTCAGCCAGCTTCAAGAAGAACTACAAAGAACTGTTAAAGTTTCTCACGAGATTTTAGACTTTATCTTAAAAATATCTCAAAAAGAAAAACTGTTCTGTAAAGTTGCAAAATATTGCTAATACAGTATATTGTAGTTTCATAATATTCAAGAGATAACGAATGAACACGATTTACTATGACTTTCCACAACAATTTCGGGAAAATGTATGGAATTAATCAATAGCCAATTAT
Organism: Macrobrachium nipponense; assembly: GCF_015104395.2. Classification (NCBI taxonomy): domain Eukaryota; kingdom Metazoa; phylum Arthropoda; class Malacostraca; order Decapoda; family Palaemonidae; genus Macrobrachium; species Macrobrachium nipponense. The sequence goes on along the minus strand of NC_087202.1, from coordinate 136,241,532 downwards.
CTGCTCTTAATTTACAGTTGATTCCTGTGAACCCCCTCTCTACGGGATCCCTGTTCTAGATAAAGAACAAGATCAGCCCCCTACTTATGTCCGCAGTCATTTATAAATACAAATGTCCAAGATGTGACCTTGGCCCATACGTCGGATGTACAAGGAAGCTGCTAAAAGTCGGGATCTCCTCTCATCAACGAGTTAGCTATAGAACAAGGAGTCATTTGTCTAATCCTGATCAATCAAATATCAGAAACCAGAGGAAAAGTTGCAAATCACCCATAGTAGATCCAAAAGACAATCATCCTCTACTCAACTATTTATTGAATAATCCACTTGTTTCAGTCTGCTGTTTACATCCCCTCCCACTTCCTGCTTCTGTACCTGGTGATGTCGGTCCTTTTCGCGCTGCTAGTGTGGGTGGGTGTTGAGTTGCGTTGGTACTCGACCTTCTTTCAATGTTGTTTTTAACTCAAATATTTTAATGTTTGGTTTAAATTCAAATTCTAAATTTTTCTTTCTGTACTTTTTATTTTAATATGGTGACAGCAAAAGTATATATAATATGTGTGCCTTCTCCTGCTTCTACACAATTACTATTTTATCTTCTTTGCGAAGCGTTGGCATCTGAATAAACAGGATATAGGATAGAGCGCGTATTTCTTACTCCAATACGGCTCACATACGAATACGTGCTCCTGTACTTCTGCGTACACACACGCCACCACACCACACACACACACACACACATATATATATATATAGATATAGGATATATATATATATATATATATATATACATACACATACATATATACATATATATACGTAAACACACACACACACACATCATATTATATATATATATATATATATATATATATTTATATATATATTGAAATAATACATTATACATTATAAAGAGACAAATACCTTATAAAACAAATAGACCAAACTCTAAAACAGAAATGTTTCCAGCGATATATATAATTTCAGAGGTTATTACGGACAGCACCACTGATCACGTCGGAATAAACGGAAACTCCCCATTTATAAAAATCACAGGTAATTTGTTCCAGCTGTCAAGGACCAGGAAGAAGTGTATGAATGCCAGAGGGATGTGGGAGTGAGCTTTTAATTCAATGTCCCGATCTATTCTTGAGAGATGGTGGGCAGAATTCTATTGGGAAAATCTTTTCCAAATAAGTGATGGATTGTCGAACGTAATAGCTTGTGTAGATTAAGCCTTTTTTGAGGTGTTATTGTGTGTCATCTTTTCACTAGGATACAAGTTCTTTGGAAGCTTTTTAGTGAGGAAGGTAATGATTGTGGAAAGATGTAGAGCATTTCTTTTTGTTGTGCTGGTTCAAAATTAAATATTCTCCAACAACTGTTCCTTCAGTTATCCTTTCCCACAATAAATAAATAAATAAATAAATAAATAAATAAATAAATAAATAAATAAATAAATAAATAAATAAATAAATAAATAAATAAATAAATAAATAAATACATAAATAAATAAATAAATAAATAAATAAATAAATAAATAAATAAATAAATAAATAAATAAATAAATAAATAAATAAATAAATAAATAAATAAATAAATAAATAGATAAATAAATAAATAAATACATAGATAAATAAATAAATAAATAAAAAAGGGCACAAAATAAGTCGACGCAGATGTGAAATGCAAATCTCGTTACAAAAGTTGGACGAATATTCCCTCTGAACCTGATTTTGTTATTTTGATGTTTTTCTAGTGGTGTTCATTGAATTTCAGAACATGAAGTAAACTTTTTGTGAGAAATATTTTGAGATATGTGTGCAAAACACAACACATACCAAGTTTTCAAACGTATGGTTTTGGAACGCTTCAAAAGCAGTAGCTTGCTATTCAGCGTATCATTCCTATTAGTAAAATGTAGCTAAGTATTTCACTTAATTTGCTGATGTAAACTATTAGTTATCAAGTGGTTGATATTTCAGCTCGACTGAAAATGTTTCCACTTGTGAAAGGTATAACACAGTACATATTATGTCATTTACTGCAAATTCAAAATATAAGTCCTATCTTGACTACATTTATAGGGAGTTTTCAAATCTACTTTCACATAGAGGTTTTTCAAATAACTCGAGAGTCATTACAGAGCAGGAATTTTGGTCACCTGAATAATCAAAATAATAGTTTTATTTTAAACCTTCTAATTTTGAATAAGTCAAGATTTTAACATTAACCAAAATAACGAATTCTGAAGATCTGTGTAATATAGTCAGTAATATAAATATCGGAAAACCATTATCGTTAAATTGTGATGAACTCAAGGAACAGACAACAACGTTCTTGCTTATCTTTACGAATACTTTTGATCAGAAAAAATGATGCAAATTGTTGCTTGACAGTAACAATTTTTAACACCTTTACGGATGAAAGGGGTCCGTAAAAATAAGTAAGAAAATATACAAAGACAAATATTTCTCTTTAAAATGGCGCACTATGATAATAAAAACGAGAGAAAAATTAAAAATGATATTATTCGAAGCACATTTAATTAACACGGGAATGCATAATACCAAATCTCTTAAGGAACCCAATTTAATATGAGATGTTTTATGCATTTAGATATAGGCTGAATCTTTAACTGGCTTCACAGTAGAGTAATTGAATCCTCCATCTAACCGAGAAATCGAAATCGCAAATAATTTTCAAAACAGGTTCGAAATAGTTTAACCCAGACCATTGGTAATAAATGATAGAAAAATCAATCATAGCCAGAATAAAGTTAATTATTTTTTTCCAAATTAGAGAGGGGGGGGCCTTTATTGAACAAATTCCTGCAGCAAATGGCTTAATATCAGAACGGCCACTGTAATACGCGTTCTAATGATCATCCTTTTATATTAATGGCTACAACCTGATATTACGACTCCATCCAATCTGCAGTTATTCCTTTAGACAAAATTTATCTCGGTGTGGGGCACATCTACTATTCAATTCAATTTCAACGCGGGCTTTCTTGTTAAACAATTACAGCCTCGTATTATATTCATATCATATATTCATATACATAGAATGTAGTTATGTTCGGAGGGAAACGATTTTGAATGTTACGATAAATATATTTTAGAGTTGCATAAACGAAAGTTAGATGAAAAAAAATAACTTGATAAGTATAAAGATACTGAAGTGGAACGAGCCGATAGGAGTATAGGGTTAAAGGGTCAGCAGAGGGTGCTCGTGCGAGAAGATGCATTAAAAAAGAACCGACAGGTGCATGTTGGAAAAGGGAAAATACAGATTTGAATGTAAAAACGGAGACGGTTCAAGTGCAGTTGCTGGAGAGTAAAGAGAAACAGGTTGAATACACACACACATATATATATATATATATAGATATATATATTTATATATTATATATATATATATATATATCTATATATATATATATATATATATATATATACATATACATTTACATATATATCATCATGAGTATCCATTCTGGGTTCTCTCTTTTTTTTTTCTGCATCCAAACGTAGAAATTTTGAAACCCCATGAAAGTACTTTGACTTCTTCGATCTCCTCCTATTGTATTGCTAAACGAACGAAGACAAAAACCCTTCTATTGGCTTTTCCTTGGGATTAGTTTCAAATGATAAATGACCTGTCAGCTCTAACAGGGCTTCCAGGTGGCCTGTGGCCAGACCCAAGAAGAAGGGTTGGAAGTATCCAAAGGACTTGCACCCCTTTTCTATGGTAATATGGTTCCCAGCTTAATTTGTTGAACAACTATTTATGTAAAGAAGCCCTCCCAAGTTGTCAAAAGTCACAGGTCTCATGGGTAAGATTCCGGGATTAATCCCTAATCCTTCTACCTGACCTGACCCATATCATTGTTGTCGGACTCTCGAGTTCCTGACTCCATCCCCCTCGCATCTACAGATCCTTTGACCTCTCTCTAGCCACCTGCACTTGCATTGTTCTCCTTATTTCTCGCACCTTCTTGCCGTCGTTCAAATGTCGTTTCAGGACATGGTAGGCGATTAACAATGGACATAAAGGACCCAGGACGAGTCTCCCCTAACGAACTAACTCGGACCTGTGCTTCAAGAACAACATGTTTTGACCGGCGGACGCCGGGTCAAAATTCGGAGTATATATGGGGCCTGAAGAAGCTGCTACCTTTGCATTTGTGCATGGACAAGAACACGTCACGCTGCCCTAGCAGTTTAGAATACCCTCTGTTAGTGATAGAGTACATGACGACGCCCGGTGCTACTCTTCAACTCCAGCTCTGTCGCAGTACACTAAAGGTGGCCTCACACTAGGCCTTTTTTTCTCCGGCAGCGAGCCGTTGCTGCCGAAAATGGAAAACCAGGAGCTTTTAGCTTGAGATTTTTGCTTCCCGAGTGGAAGGGAAGCAGCGGGCACAAACCGCGAGCAACTGAGACTAGTGAGACTTTGGTGCAATATCATCACAAGGTTAACCGGAATTTGCTATTCATATTTGAAGCTCAGTGTTAGCAATAATTCTTGCAATATCAAACTCAGTGTTAGCAGTAATTCTTGTAATATCAAAAAGTTGAGTTTTCTTGTGAAATCTTACATGATACAGTGTAACTTTGGTTTTGCTTTACTCGTGTTTCATGCAAGAATCCTTACAGATCTGTGTAGACTGCCCATTGTGTGCCTGCCCCGAAGATCTACAGTACCACACACATGGGAATAAATATTTTGAGAATTCCAAGATCCAAAATTTTGCATTTTGAGTAAACTTTACATTAACCCCAGTTTGGAAACTGTAACAATATATATATATATATATATATATATATATATATATATATATATATATATATATATATATATATATATATATTACATAAAGAGGGTTTTGCTAAGATAATGTGATTAATAATATATGATGTGATATGCTGTGACATTTCTTAGAATGTAGAGAAGTCAGCAGTTTAACTTCTCTAGAGACAGTGTTCGAGTGACGAGCTTAGGAATGCTGACATGTCTTTTTGAGTGGTGTGATCAAGATTGCTGCCTTAGTGAATCAGTGCCTCGTCCTGTCGCTATGAGTGCAGAGGTGACTTTGAAACTGGATTCAAGCAGTTCATGGGCGTGAACATTGTGTGTGAATTCATACGTGCGAGCCTCTTTCCTACATAATGAGATGTAGTAATACCTTGATGGATAGATCTGTGCAAGAGAGGCAGAGCCAGGATGGCTTCAGCGAACAGTACTTTTATATAGTGTGGTGCACACTGTGCTGAATGGGTAAGCCTTTTCTTTATTTTGTCCAAAGTGTGGCTTGATTGTATTTGAATATTTATTTCATAGATATTCTGTTTATATGATCTTTTAATTATACTCTTATGCTTACCAGGGTGTTCTCCTGTCTTCTAACGGGTGATTCTGGACAAGGGGAATTGATCTAGAGAAATGGGATTAATCTGGAGAAATGGGAACTAACTTAATTACTATGGTGTACTGTATTATGACTTGCCCAGTTTTATGACTAGGATAATATTGGATCATTGGATTAGAAATATGGAGTGGGGTTATTTGAGTTTAACCTTTCATTTAACCTGAGTTATTCAGTTAATATTTTGCTTTTAAATAAATGCATATTTTTGTAAGTTCCATGTCTGATTTGATGACCTGGGATAATGGAGGGGTGAGGTATATCAAGAAAGAGAGAGAGAAAGATGGATGGAGAGAGAGAGAGAGAGAGAGAGAATGTTACCAATTGCCTGCCGCTCTTGGTCCACCGCTACCTTTTAAAATAGAACAACGAGATAATTATCATCTCGTTATAGTGGTAGCAGAGCGTTTTTGGACCATATTACGCCTTTTGTGAGATTAATAGCAGCTTAGAAAGGCTGTTTTGAGATTCTGGTTGTGAGACTGTGTTAGGTTTTTGGTTAATGAGTGTGGGGGGATAAGAATTATTCAGCCGTCGTTGTGGTACTGGGAGGGAAAAATTGAATTAGCATCAGCATATTCATCCGTCGCGAGACATTGCAAGCAATGAGTTACTCAGTTGGGCCTTGTGAGTGCGCGGTTGCCAAAGTGTTCTCTTGCTCAAATACCGAGTCATTCGAGTATGGGTGTATTAGCGTGTTTTCACACGAATCAGGCGATCTAGTGTTCTCTCATTGAAGACGTAAGTGTGACATTATTTTTTTTTACTTTGTGTATGAATCATTTTTTAGAGTTAAGGAATCAGTTCAGATTACCATTTTTTTTCCCATAGGAGTAAAACGTGATGTGTGTTTTTTTCTTAGCACATATTTGGAGGAGACACATTCGTCTTGGTTTTGACACATATGTATACGCATGAAGGTTTTTCATACATGCAACTTAGTTCTGAGGATGCTTGGATTGCATTTTTTTGGCCTCGGAGACAGCGGCTCCTCATGTATACACACTCAGCGTATTTTTTGAAGAGCCAGCGAAAGGAAGGCTAGTGGGATCCTTCCATGGGGGAATGCTTGAAGAGAGGGTGAACTTCTTTTTTTTTTTCTTTGTGCTGGGGTAATGGGGGCGAGTTTGGCCTTGATAGAAAATTTCATTGCCATGCTCTTGAGTCCTTGACGACATAGTTAAATGCCATATCAGCTGATAGCCACTGAGTGATGATGTGTCAATCCCGTTGGGTTTCTTTTAGAAAGATTTTTTTCCTTTCTTTTGCGTGATGAAATGCATATGAATGTGGTGCAAGTTTTTCTTATGCTTTGGAGAATGCTTTTACGCAATGATAGAGGACATAATTATAACTGGGGGATACAGAGATTATTTTATAATGGGGATTTGTTTGGGATATGGAGGGTGTTTTAAAATGGTGATGTCAAATGGTGATGATTGGTGATATTGAATGGTGGTGATATTGGAGTTATGGTGGTGTGGTATTGAATACTGGGGAATGGCAATATTAATGCCCTTACTGGAGATATTTTCTGGAGATATTTTATGGAGATATTTACGGGAGAATTACTATGGAGAATTATTATTATGAGGGGATATTTAAGTGGAATTAGTATTGAGGATTATTATCATTACTGGAGATATTTATGGGGATTCTATTAGAGTTCATGGTGGTAATAATTTTTGGTGAATGTGACAATGATTTATGGGTGATGATAACAATTTCTGGTGAATTTTGGTGAATTTGATGATAGCAATTTTGGTGAATTTTGGTGATACTAGCGAGTACTGATAGTTGGTGATTCTGATACTTAATACTGGTGATACTGGCGAGTGCTAATATTTGGGGATACTGAAGATACTGATATTGGTGTTATTTTTTTATACTAACATGGGTGCTTGTAATGAATATTAAGGGTGGTGATGTTTTGTGAATATGGGAGAAACTAACCACAAATTTAGTTTTCTTTTTTTTTATGGGTTCAGCAGATAATTGCTTGAAGTCTACATGAGTCACAGGTGTTACAGGTGTCACGGGAATAGTTATCAGTGCCATTAGTTTTTCTTTTCCCTTTTTTGGATGTTAGCAATTGGTGATGTAATTTTTTTTATCATGGGTGAATTTGAATTTTTTTTTCTCTCCGAGCAGTTTGTGTAGACTTTTAGTTCGTGACTTTGAATCATTGTTCGGTAATGTGTTTATAATTTAAGCCGTTTGATGCTGCAGAGAGATTTAGGGGAGAATTTTTGCAATTTTTGCATGTCTACATGATGGCAATACATTTTTTTCTCTGCATATTTGTGTTCCAGAAATTGTTGGCCTCTCTCACAATTGTGTTTGTTGCAACTTTGCCAGAGACAGGAAACTTGATTAAGTTTCTGGTGGCCTGTGCCGTAGTGAATATGGGGAAGTCTTTGCTTAGACACTTTGGATTTGGAGTTTTGCTGTAATGACTTAGGGCAAATCAATGATTTTTTCTAGAATTCATGGGCAATTTTTTTTATTTTTGCTGAGTTTTTGCCCTTTTCACCAGTTATGCTAAATAGAGAGTTTATAGTTTTTGACTGTAACATTGAGCTCCTTAGAGGTTATTTTACTGGAGAATTGGAGATATAATTGGAGATATAATATTTTGGCCGTGTGATATTTTATTTTGTTGGAGATAATCCATAGTTTAGGCCTATGGTGGTGAGAGCTATGTTTAGTTGAATTATTTTTGCAGCCATTTTTTTTTTTTTTTGCAAATGGAAACCTTTGAGTGGAGATATGTGACAATATTTTTGAGTGTATCAGCTAGATGCTTTGAGTGCATTTTTCGGGGACAGAGTTTCATTTTTTGATGACTCTGCTTGGAGATATAATATCTTTTTTTTTTTGGAGACTTGTTTTTATTCCATATGTGGTTATTGGTGAAATAGAAGGGAATATGGTGTTGTGTGGTTAGTAGTCAAATGGAGGGAAATGTTCATATTGCCTGGGTGGTGTTATTATTAACATGGTGATATATGGGGATGGCACTAATCTTTGGTTGTAACTTTTTTTTTGTGGTTATGATTTTTGGAGCTGAATTTATGGGGTTTTACAAGCCAAAAGAGAGGGGGTACTGGGGTTCTTTTGGGTGTGGTGGCTTTTAAGAGTCGAGTGGCATTACAGTGTTGCAGTTTTATGAGTCACTATGGAGATGTTGCATTTTTTATGTTCACCAGTGGTTATTTTTGGCGGCATATAATTGCTGAATTGCGGTTTACCGTAGTTTATATCCCGAATAGGTGATAATTTGTTTTATATACTTGGGTAGTGTCATGGGGGAGTTATGTCTTTAGGGACAATTTTTGGGCATCTTGGTGATCTCCTGGAGAAAACTTTGTGAAATGTACTTATGTGGTGTTAGTATATAATTTCTGGGGAATCATGGGTTTCTGAAGTTGCAAGTCTGACTAGACAAATCTACACTGCAGTTCGAGCACCTGACGTGTTCACAGGAGGATTTTTGCTGATAATGCCATGATGAGTCCGGTTGCTGACTCTTCCTTCAGTGTTGATTACTCAGAGTTTTGCACTATTCTGAGAGATGCTGATTTTTGCATTTCACGGAGATGTATCTACGTAAGGGGGTTGTTTCCTGTCGTTTCTGATCGATGTAATTGTTGCGGTAGCAAATTTCGTAACGATACGTGTTGCATTTATGAGGGAAGTGTTGGATTATGTATGTTATATATATTATGTGCTTTGTAATGGGGAAAGTTCACTTATTATTATTGTTGTTATTATTTTTTTCTCTTTTTTTCTTTTCCTACGAGATTTGTAGTAATTGGGGTTAAGCTTACATGGCATTTCCATTTTGGACAGGAGATATAATTTGTTGGGGTTTGTGAATTAGATAAATGGGTGTTTGGCATTATATTTCATGGAGATTAATTATATAAGCAGTAAAAGGGTTCTGCTGTTAGACAGTAAAGAGTTCTTACTGATTTTGTGGGTTGCTGAAATATCAGTGCTTGAGAGAACATTTTTGGTGATAATCTGAGGCTGGGTTTGTTAAGCTTTTTTTGTGTGTGAGAATTTGAGAGTTTGAAATGTGATGACAGATGTCCGTGGAGTTTCTGTGAGTCTGAGTTGGTGTGTGCGCTTTTGTGTGAATTTGGCAAGCCTTTTTTTTGTATTATTGGAGAATTGAATTGGAGAATTTTATATTTTTTTTACGGGGTTATGATAGTGATTTACGATTTAGCGATCCTATGGGGTTCCTTCACGAGTTGTAGTTAGAAATTAGTTCAGTGGTCATATTAGTGGTGATTAAATGGGGTTAGTTGGAAGACGTTCAGTTAGTATGTCTTAGAATTTTTGAGGTCATTAATTGACAGATATATGTCTGGGGTTAATTTTTCTTTAATTGACCAATGACATGACTGACATACTGAACACCATAAACATCGTTCCCCAACGCCAGCAAGACGCCCTTCAACTGTTGCAGAGATGTTGCTGATGTTTGCCCACATGCGAGAGTTTCTACGAGTCTACGGGGTTTTACGGCGCTTTTGGACTATGGAAATCGCCAGTTGTCTTCCATGGGGAGACATTTCGCCTTTCTACAGCGTGTTTCACGTGTCTGTATAGCTGCAGACCAATCACATGCACTGGAGCGTGAGAAAGTTCAAGATGAAGAAATGTTTTTCTACATTCAATTGTTATTATAGCCCGTATGCAAGCTGTAGGAGGTAATGTGTGATAGACATTGTGATGCCAGAGACGTGCAGTTATTTTTTATCATAGTGTTTAATGAGCCGGCCAACGTGTTTTTTTATATGCATAAGCTGTTTTATGTGAACTGTGGCTAGGCTGGTTCTAGCAATTCAGGTGGCCAAGCAATCTGTTACATAAAAAGGGTTTTGCTAAGATAATATGATTAACAATTTATGATGAGATATGCTGTGACATTTCTTAGAATGTAGAGAAGTCAGCAGTTTAACTTCCCTAGAGACAGAGTGTTCAAGTGATGAGCTTAGGAATCCTGACATGTCTCTTTGAGTGGTGTGATCAAGATTGCTGTCTTCGCAAATCAGTGCCTCGTCCTGTCGCTATGAGCGCAGAGGTGACTTTGAAACTGGATTCAAGCAGCTCATGAGCGTGAACATTGTGTGTGAATTCGTACATGCGAGCCTCTTTCCTACATAATGAGATGTAGTAATACCATGATGGAT
>NC_087202.1:136218397-136225897 GCF_015104395.2 Macrobrachium nipponense | reverse complement strand
AAATTAAATATATATATAGATATATATATATATATTAATATATAATATATTATAGTATATATAAATTATATACATCGAGCTACAATGTCCTTTAATATCTAATTCGCTCTACCTCGGAATTAATATATTTTCATATATCCTTAACCGAAGAGGAATTTTTTTCTCGATAACTAGATTTACCTGTTACCTGGGCGCGAACGCAGGAGACATTCAAATCCAGGAACTTCAGTGAAGCTCTTCCACCCCACCACCGTGGGGGTGTGGGGTGGAAGAGCTTCACTGAAGTGCCTGGATTTGAATGTCTCCTGCGTTCGCGCCCAGGTACAGGTAAATCTATTATCGAGAAAAACATTCCTCTTCGGTTAAGGATATATGAAATATATTAATTCCGAGGTAGAGCGAATTAGATATTAAAGGACATTGTAGCTCGATGTATGTATATGGATCACGGTAATGTGATATGACTTTTATATATATATATATATATATATATATATATATATATATATATATATATATAAAGTATATATATATAAATATATATATATATATATATATATATATATATATATATGGATATAATAGATATACCCTAATATTATATATATATATATATATATATAGATATATATATATAGATATAGTATATAGTATATAGTACATATATAGTACATAATTATATTTACATATCCATCAATATTTTCCATATATATGTATATATTCTATTTCATTATACATATATATATAATAATATATATATATCTATATATATATATACATATATATATATACATATGTGTATATACCATATGACTAGTCAGCATGGCGGCGGGCACCATAGGCTGGCATTGTTTTGAACTGACATTTCGCAATCATGTGCTAGCTGGTTTTTGAACCGACATTGGCTACTATAGGCTGCCATTGTTTTTTGACCCGACATTGGCAACCGTAGGCTGGCATTGTTTTGAAACTGACATTCGCAATCATGTGCTAGCATTGTTTGAACCGACATTGGCTACTATAGGCTGGCATTTGTTTTGAAACTGACATTCGCAATCAATGTGCTAGCATTGTTGAACCGACATTGGCTACTATAGGCTGGCATTGTTTTGAACCGACATTGGCAACAGTAGGCTGGCATTGTTTTGACTGACATTCGCAATCATGTGCTAGCATTGTTTGAAACCGACATTGGCAACCATGCTGGCTTGTTTGAACATGACATTCGCAACTCTTGCTAGCATTGTTTGAATCCGCATGGCTACTATGGCTGGCATTGTTTGAACCGACATTGGCAAACCGTAGGCTGCATTGTTTGAACATGACATTGGCTAATATAGGCTGGCATTGTTTTGGAACGAACATTGTCCTACATAGGCTGGCATTGTTTGAAATTCCGACTTGGCAACTGTAAGCTGGCCATTGTTTGACCGACTTGGCAACTGGAGGCTGGGGCAATTGTTTTTTTTGGACCTAACCTTGGCAACCGTAGGCTTGGCATTGTTTGAAAACCGACAGTGGCAACCGTAGGGCTGGCAATTGTTTGAACCGACATTGGCAACCTGTAGGCTGGCATTGTTTGAACGACATTTTGGGCAACCGTAGGCTAAAGCTTGTTTGAAATCGTACATTGGCCTACCATTAGGCGCATTGTTTTGAACCGGACATTGCAACTTAGGCTGGCATTGTTTGAACCGAACATTGGCACCGTAGGCTTGCCATTTTTTAACCGACATTGGCCGATACCGTAGGGCTGGGCATTGTTTTTGCACCGACATTTTTGGCAAAGTAAGGCCTGGCATTGTTTTGGAACCGAACAGTGGCCACGTTGAGGCTGGCAATTGTTTGAAACGCGACATTTGGCAACCGTAAGGCCTAGCATTGTTTGAACCGAAGCATTGCCTACCCTAAGAAAGGCTGGCAATTGTTTGACCGGACATTGGCAACTTTGTAAGGCTGGCCATTGTTTGATCCCGCCATTGGCAACCGTATGCTGGCATTGTTTTGAACCACATTGGCAACCGTAAGTCGTGGCAATTGTTTGAACCGACATGGCACCCGGGAGGCTGGCTTGTTTGAACCGACATGGCAACTTTAAGGCTGGCATGTTTGAACCGACATTGCACCGTAGGCTAGCCTTGTTTTTAACCGACATTGCCTACCATAGGCTGGCAATTGTTTGAACCGACTTGGCAACTGTGGCTTGGCATTGTTTGAACCGACATTGGCAACCGTAGGCTGGCATTGTTTGAACGGACATTGCCTACCGTAGGCTGGCATTGTTTGAACCGACATTGGCAACCGTAGGCTGGCATTGTTTGAACCGACATTGGCAACTGTAGGCTGGCATTGTTTGAACCGACATTGGCTACTGTAGGCTGGCATTGTTTGAACCGACATGGCAACCGTAAGCTAGATTGTTTTGAACCGACCATGGCCTACCATAGCCTGGCATTGTTTGAACGACATTGGCAACCGTAGGCTAGCATTGTTTTGAACGACTTGCCTACATAGTGCTGGCATTGTTTTTTTGAACCGACATTGGCAACTGGTATCTGGCATTTGTTTTGAACGAAGTTGGCAACCGGTAGCTGGCATTGTGTTGAACCGACATTGGGCAACCTTAGGCCTGCATTGTTTGAACCGACATTTGGCAACGTAGGCTGCATTGTTTGAACCGCATTTGGCAACCGTAGGCTAGCAATTGTTTTGAACCGACATTGCCTACCATAGGGGCTGGCATTGTTTAACCGACATTGGCAACTGTAGGCTGGCATTGTTTGAACCGACATTGGCAACCGTAGGCTGGCATTGTTTGAACCGACATTGGCAACCGTAGGCTGGCATTGTTTGAACCGACATTGGCAACCGTAGGCTGGCATTGTTTGAACCGACATTGGCTACTGTAGGCTGGCATTGTTTGAACCGACATTGGCAACTGTAGGCTGGCATTGTTTGAACCGACATTGGCAACCGTAGGCTAGCATTGTTTGAACCGACATTGGCTACTATAGGCTGGCATTGTTTGAACCGACATTGGCCAACTTGTTTTAGGCTGGCATTGTTTTTGACCGACATTGGCAACGTAGGCTGGCATTGTTTGAACCGCATTGGCAACCGTAGGCTTTGGCATTGTTTGACCGAACATTGCACTCCGTTTTAGGCTGGCATTGTTTGAACCGACATTGGCAACTGTAGGCTGGCATTGTGTTTTAACCGACTTTGCCACTTGTAGGCTGGCATTGTTTGAACCGACATTGGCAACCATAGGCTGGCATTGTTTGAACCGACATTGGCTACTGTAGGCTGGCATTGTTTGAACCGACATTGGCTACTATAGGCTGGCATTGTTTGAACCGACATTGGCAACTGTAGGCTGGCATTGTTTGAACCTGGAACGGTGGCTTTACTATAGGCTGGCATTGTTTTAAAACGACATTGGCACTGTAGGCTGGCATTGTTTGAACTGACATTGGCTACTAATAGGCTGGCATTGTTTTGAACCGCATTGGCAATGTAGGCTGCCTTGTTTTGAACTGACATTGGCTTACTATACTGGCATTGTGAACCGAAATTGGCACCGAGGCTGGCATTTGTTTGAAACCGACATATTTTGGCGAAACCTGTAGGCTGGCATTGTTTGAAACCGCCATTGCACTGTAGGCTGTCATTTGTTTGAAAACCGACATTGGGCAACGTAGGCTGGCATTGTTTTGAACCGGAACCCATTCTACCATACCGGCTAGCATTGTTTTTGGAACCGACATTTTGGCCAACTCAATGGCTGGCCCAATTTTGTTTTAACCGGCATTGGCAACCGTATGCTTTAGGCATTGTTTGAAACCGACATTGGCCTTACCATGGGCTGTATTTGTTTTGGAACCGACCAATTTTGGCAACTTGGTAATCTTGGCATTTGTTTGAACCGGACCATTGGCGAAACCGTTCAGGCTGGGCATTGTTTGAAACCGACATTGGCAAACTTTAGGCCTTGGCATTGTTTGAACTTGGACCCATTGCTTTACCTATTGGCTGGCATTGTTTGAACCGACATTGGCACTGTAGGCTTTGCTTTGGTGAACGGACATTGCCTACCATATTTTGCCGGCATTTGTTTGACCGGCATTGGCAACGTAGGCTGGCATTGTTTTGACCGAACCCAATTGGCAACTTGTTGAGGCTTTGCATTGGTTTTTTTGACCGGGGGGGGGGGAAGAACAATTGGGCTACATATTGCCTGTCATTGTGTTTGAACCGACATTGCTACATAGGCTGGCATTGTTTGAAACCGACATGGCAACGTAGGCTGCATTGTTTTGGAACGACATGGCAAAAATAGGCTGGCATTGTTTTGAACCGACATTGGCAAACCGTAGGGGCATTGGTTTGAACTGGAAACATTGGCTTTACTTAATAGGTGGCATTGTTTGAACCGACATGGCAACTGTAGGCTGGCATTGTTTTGAACTGACATTGGCGCACTATAGGGCTGGCATTGTTTGAACCGACATTGGCAAAAGGTAGGTGGCTTGTTGACTTGGAACATGGATTTAACTTAATAGGCTGGCATTGTTTGAACGACATGGGGGCAACCGGAGGCTGCATTGTTTGAACCGACATTGCAACTGTAGGCTGGCATTGTTGAACCGACATTGGCAACATTGTAGCTGGCATTGGTTTGAACCGACATGGCAACTGTAGGCTGGCATTGTTTGAACGACATTGCCTTACCATAGGGGGGCATGGTTGACCGACATGGCAACGGAGGCTGGCATTGTTTGAACCGACATTGGCAACCGTAGGCTGGCATTGTTTGAACCGACATTGGCAACTGTAGGCTGGCATTGTTTGAACCGACATTTGCTACTGTAGGCTGGCATTGTTTGAACCGACATGGCAATGTAGGCTGCATTGTTGAACGGACATTGGGCCTACATAGGTGGCATTGTTTGAACCGGGACATTGGCCACCGGCATTAAAGGCGCATCTTGTTTTGAACCGACATTGGCAACTGTAGGCTGGCATGTTTGAACCGACATTGGCCTCATTTAGAAGGCTGGATTGTTTGAAACCGAACATTGGCAACTTGTAAGCTGGCATTGTTTGAACCTTGACATTGGCTTAGGCTGGCATTGTTTGAACCGACATTGGCTACTATAGGCTGGCATTGTTTGAACCGACATTGGCAACTGTAGGCTGGCATTGTTTGAACCGACATTGGCAACCGTAGGCCTGGCACTTTGTTTTGAACCGACTTTGGACCGTAGGCTGCATTGTTTGAACCGGACATTGGCAACTGTAGGCTGGCATTGTTTGAACGACATTGCCTACCATAGGCTGGCATTTGTTTGAAACGACATGCACTTAGGCTGGCATTGTTTGAAGCTGACCTTGGCTTTACTATAGGCTGGCATTGTTTGAAACGGACATTGCCTACCATATTGCTGTGGCATTGTTTGAACCGACAATGGCAACCATGGGCTGGCATCGTTTGAACTGTAATATCATCGTGATGCTAAGACTATATTTGAAGAGTAAAACTTTCGGTTGTGCCAATGAAAATAAATAAGCACTGGTGTGAGGTGTTTTACAAGTTCACAGAGGAGAACAGAAAGCGTGAAAGTAAAGAACAAAAATTTTTCTAGGAAGTGCCACAGGTGACGTTACTGTTCAGGAGTGAGAAAGATGCGTACAATGAATCTGAAAGGACGGAGGGAGTGGAAAGACGAAGAAGAAAAAAGGGATTACTTTGTGTTGCAGAAGGATTTCTAAAAGTAATACCCACAGCCGCCCCCCACACATGTATATATATATATATATATATATATATATATATATATATATATATATATATATATATATATATATATATATATATATATATACACACACACACACACACACACAAAAGAAGGATCTTCTAGTCACAAATATAATTTGGAGCAAATCACTTCTAAAATAATACTTTCCATATCAGACTTTTTTTTTTAGTATGGAAATGGTGCTTGAAAATATGTGGACGTAAAAGATATTCCGTATTAAAATATACACGCTCTATGTAGAATGACTGATTTAGATTTGTTGTGGAAAAATTCAATTTCCTTTGTTTCGTTTGCTATTTTAGAATTTAAATATTTTGAAAATACACCTTTCTCACTTGTTTGACCTCAATTTTGCTTTTTTCATACTTATTTATAAAATGGTTGTTAATACTAATACAAATAATCCTAGGGAAAATATGAGGATAACTGTAATCACAGCAAGTAATATTTTGGCTCTGATTTAATTAACGGCCTTATTATTAACAACAAAGGCTTAGAAAGATCAACCATATTTTAACAAATATAGAAGACGAAAAGACCCGTCCTGTGTTGATTTTTGGAGCATATCGCGCTGAAAAATAGAAATTCTTTGGCTTTCGAGGGGATGGGGCTTGTCACCAGCCCTCTAGAAAGCTAAAGAATTTTGAATTGTCGTCATCATCATCATCATCATCATCACCATAATAATAATAATAATAATAATAATAATAATAATAATAATAATAATAATAATAATAATAATAATAATAATAATAAATTGACAGAAAACATGTGTTGTCTCCTGAATAAAAAAGAATATATATTATTATGATTTTATATAATATGGGAACAATGGCCAAACCCTATCCATTGGGAAGCGTGTTTCACCATACGTTTTGTGATAGTGAAAATAATATATCTCGATTATTCATCGTCATGAACTACCTTCCTGGAATACTCACAACAATTGCTTTTTGCTAAAATGGAATCTGACAAAAATTAACTGTACTTATGGGGCAAAATAGAAAATAAAAAAACGGTGAGGCCTAAATATTTTCAACGGAGACGCAATATGGTTGCATCCTCGCAACCCATTTGGTAGTGTCCATTAAAAATCATGACAGACGCGAGAGGTATTCTTTATCACTGGTTTCCAATGCCAGCATAACAAATCGGAATGAAATTGACGGGTGGTAGATGGTTTGTGACAGCTGAGATACGTAAATAGGCTTTCTGGACGAAAATGGAATGGAATATGTTTTTCGTTGTATTTGGGTTTATGAAAAAGGTGTCTCTAGCTGGAAGGTTCAGCGCAAAGATCAGTCGCGGTCACTGGCTTTTAATTCATTCATGCAGACTGCCGAACGTAATTTGGATGCCTGAAAAAAAAGTATTTGTCCTTCAAGCTAAAAATCTAAATTAAGTTTTCATCTTCAGCATTGTATTAAAGGTGGGAACTTCAGGTTGCAAAATCAATTGAAGGATGCAACATTATTTGGTTACATTAACACCTATTAAAACCCCTCATTTAGATGATAGAGTTCATGAAGATAGCTAACTGAGAACTTCAGTCTTTTATAGTGTAAAAGAAATAACGCGAGTAATTGACCGCTTTGATGATTTAATCTGATTTACTCACACAGCAGACCATTCGAAATTCTATGAGAGACATAAGAGCTGTCCAGCATTCTCTCTTAAA
>NC_087202.1:136205984-136217897 GCF_015104395.2 Macrobrachium nipponense | reverse complement strand
CATTCTCTCTTAAACCCAGATGAAGTTCAGCGTCCCTTTGACATGACATGAATGCAATCTATAAATATCTCAGCTTAAGCCTTCCTCTCCCTTTCAGAATAAACTTGAAAACGTCACTTAGAGGCAGAAGCATCTGTCGAGTGTGAGTTTTCAGTGAAGCGAATAACGAAAGCGCACTCGTTTGGTTTCGTTGCTGCCCAAGGCGAGAGGCTCGTTAGCATCATTAACCATCGATGCATGTCGGGAGTCATTAATTAAAGTGTGGACACTGCTGTCAGTCGAAAAAGAAATAATGAATAATGATTCCGCTCAAGCGGGAAGGCAAACTGAGGGACGGAAGAGCGGGGAGGGACAGACGTGAATACCCCAGGAAGTTCATTACTGATTAAAATTAGTCGGAGCTTCATCATCAGTCGCGGGAAATGTTATCGGCAACGACGGAGAGTTAAGCAACGAGGTATTATACTCTTTCCTTTCAAAATCGGCAAATAGGAAATCTATATCGAAAGCAGTGATGGAAGGGAATGATATATGTGTTTTTGTTTTATGACGCAGACTTTATGAGGGCGTATGTGTGTATCTGTGAAAGTATGTTTTAAAAAGAGACTGAGAAAAAAGAAGAGAGAAATTATATTTAATGACTGAACCTAAAAATGATAAGGATTAAGTTTTTTTAAATTAATACGTAATAAACTAGACCAAAAGGAAAATAAAAAGTGAGAGAGAACGTGAGAAAGAGCACTAAGTTGAATACGAAAAATATAATTTCCATAAAATTCCGACATTTGGATGCAGAATAAACTCCTAGAGAATACAAATTTCACTAAAGGATGAAGAGTTCGGTAGGAGCAGAGGCAACAAATAATATTTCAAGACCGTCTTTAGCATCCACACGATTAAGAATATTCTTAAATTAAAAGGGAAAACCACAATTTCCACGGAAATAACGAAGAAAGATCCCAATTGTCGCCTTGAGATTAATATTACCATAAAACTGATGCACCTCTCTCTCTCTCTCTCTCTCTCTTCTCTCTCTCTCTCTCTCTCTCTCTCTGTGTGTACCTGGCAAGAAATTGGATGCAATAAAGTCAATATAACGTAATTTTGAGCGCTACAAATATTTACTAGATATAGTCTGCCTATGAGTGAATAAAGTGCGGGTTCCATATCTATGGGAAAATTGAAAAATGTTCTGGTTTTAAGTTTTTCGAACGAAACTGCAGACCGAAACGACTGAAGAGTGTGGAACTCTTGTAAAGACAGAAATGAAACTAATGAAGGATGTCATTAACATTCAATAAGAAAAAGGAAACATTCTAATGTAAGCATAAAGATAATACCTCATATGAATCTTAAGAATCTCGGAAAAATGAAGGAAAGATAAATAGAAGAAATGGTTGCATTAAGTATATTTTGAGTCAGTCAGACTCACACTTTGTCTACATAATTCCAAGTATTTTCATCCACAAGATAAAAAAAGTGACAAACAGACACTCTCTCTCTCTCTCTCTCTCTCTCTCTCTCTCTCTCTCTCTCTCTCTCTCTATATATAGATATATATATATATATATTATATATAATATATATATATATATATATATAATAATATATATATAATAATAATATATATATATATTATATATATATATATCTATTATATATATATATATACTCATATAATATATATAATATATATATATCTTATATATACATACATAAATAATTGCTTAGAAGTCATCCAATCAAAATATGTACATGTCAGTATGTTCTGTACGCTCCATAATGTTATTTTTGTTTGTTAGTTTCGAGTTATTGTCATTTTCGTGCCATTCTGAAATGTCTAAAGAATATCTCAAGCCACTAAATCAGTTGCAGTACTGAATTTCGTCATCATAAATCTGTTAAAACCGATCAGATTTTGTGTTGAACAACTCCAAGGAGGAATGACACCTGTAATGACTCCAAAGACCTTTGGACGTCCCCTTGTGTTTAGGGTTTAGCAAACACGAAACATCAAAATATACTTTTCAATCATTGGTCTATGATCTTCATGGCTTTTTGGCCTATAACTGCTGGCACCACAGGTGTGGTTCACATCACTGCATCTGCCTTTCTTTACCTTTTTATTTCTTTTTTTTTTCTTCATGAGCGACGTTTTGACTGCTTAGTCCAACAGCAAGATATATAAAAACAAGCGTATATAGATGCTTGTATGTGATTAACGCACACACCTGATACAATTCTTGGGATTTATGATCCTTGTTATCGCTGATAAAATAATATAAAAAGACAGAGGTTTTTCATGCTAACAACGAAAGTCCAGCGAATGATCAGCCAAGTAAAGGCTCCATACAATCAACGGCAGTTTGCGAGTAACCACTTAAGCTGATTAGTGATAAACAGTTTCAGTTCAGGCTGATCAGCGGTGAATTGAGTCGAAGCTCAGAACAATTAAGAGGCAAATTAAACTGCAATGACTTACATTTTTCAATTTACCAGCTAAAGCACTGAGAGTATTGCTTGGTATCGGGCTAAACATGAACCATATCATGAAAAAAACGATTTAGAAAAAATCCGAGGACCGCGAATGCATCTCAGCCTCACGTCCCCCACCTCGAGGATGACAGAAGGCTCCGAGAACCTTTCAGCGAATGTCAAGACATAAACAAATATCCTGTAGCCTTCTCTATTGGATGTGTCCTTTTGGGGGTTGGGGTTGGAATCCGTCAAAGGAAGAGATTTCGAAGGGAGACGTAAGCCGTCGAATACGTTTTGTCAGAGGGAAGCGACATCAAAGTTCCTTGCAAAAAACCGCCTTCTCTTTCTTCGCCGAATAAGTGAGATCTGCTTTTCCAATAGGCAGGTCAAAATTGACGTGAATTTGGCCAAAACCAGAAATTTAGTATAACAGACAGCAGGGGTCGTTCGGCGGTATTATTGTGTCCCAGTGCTCTGTCTGATGGGCGCTGCGTTTTCATTGGCTGAACAGAGGATTAAGTCCCTGAGTCAAGCCGTCTTGCAGAGGTGGAAGCTCGCACTGCTCTTCGCGTGCGGACGCTGGAGACTGGGAGCATAGTATTGGGCAGGGGCACCTGATTGGTCCGTTCGATCGGCTCTATGGTGCCGGCGGGCAGCGCCCTACGTGCCACCGTCGGGAGGAGTGAAGTCTCTTGAGTGGTGTTAAGGCTGGGTCTCTCCTTCCCGATGTGTAGGGCCTCTAAGAGGCGGAGGCGACGGTGGTCTGCTGCCTTATCGATAATACCAATATTAGGAATAATGTCCTTCCGAGTTATCCTGGTATTGTGGACGTTTTTTGCATGATTATGGATGGCGCCTTCCTGAGCGTGGCAGGATATCCTCTTGGAAAATCGCATCGTTGTCAGGGCATTTGTATTGGTAGACAACGTTAGTTTTCTTGAGAGGGTCCTGCATCACAGGGGCTGGGTTGTTTTTCATAATCAGGCCACTGGTCTTCTTGCTTTTATAGTAAATGATCAATTTTACTTTTATCGCAGGGTCCGTGGGGGAGACATTCCTTTCGATGATGTTACGAAGGGCTCGTTCATCCTCTTTGTATTTCTTGTGAAATGCTCCCTTGTAAAAGAGAGTGCGTCTCAAGGGCGACGGGCGAGGCTCCTGCTGGTACCACTTATCGATGTTTCTGCGAATGGCTTTTTCGATGTCCCGGTTGAATACCCGTTGTTAATTAGAACTTGGGCAACACGTTCTAAATTCAGTGTGCGTGTCCTTCCACGAAGAGCAGTGTGAGAGAGCTCTCTTGATGAAGGCGCTGATTGCAGTGCGTTGTATCTCTCTGGACACTCGCTCTCGCCGTTCAGGCACATGCCCAGGTTCGTGGGTTTCGTATACACTTGTGTTACGAAGCGTTCTTCTTGTTGCCCGACGAGAACGTCAAGGAAGGGGAGGCGACGGTCACGGCAATGCTCGATGGTGAAGTTGAGTCTGCTGTGGTCGTGGAAGGCTTGTCGCAGGCGCTCTATTTCTTCCACCGTGTTGGCACTGATGAAGGTGTCGTCAATATATCGGACGTACATAGACGGTTTCTCGATGGTGGCGAATACCCGACGTTCCACAGTACCCATGTAGAAGTTCGCGAAAAGTACTCCGAGGGGAGAACCCATCGCTACGCCGTCTTTTTGCGTGTACATATGGCCTCTGTGGGTGGAGAAAGTGGGCTTTTCGTACATATTTCAAGGAGTTTTTGGAGGCCATGCTCAGGGATGTTTAATGGGCGTGGAGTCGTCTCTGTATACACGATCCAGAATTATCTGGATTGTTTCATCCACGGGACGTTTCGTGAACAGGGACTCCACGTCCATCGATGCAATAACTCCTCCGGACGGTGTCGTTTTCAGGGCTTCTATAAACTCGGCAGAGGACTTCAAACTGTGGTCATCTGGAACGTAAGGAGTCAAAATAGCATTCAATTTCTTCGCAAGCTGGTATGTAGGAGCGGGAATGTTAAAACCCATAAACCAGGGAACCCGTTACGCCCCATCATTAGCCAAATTCCCGCTCCTACATACCAGCTTGCGAAGAAATTGAATGCTATTTTGACTCCTTACGTTCCAGATGACCACAGTTTGAAGTCCTCTGCCGAGTTTATAGAAGCCCTGAAAACGACACACCGTCCGGAGGAGTTATTGCATCGATGGACGTGGAGTCCCTGTTCACGAACGTCCCCGTGGATGAAACAATCCAGATAATTCTGGATCGTGTATACAGAGACGACTCCACGCCCCCATTAAACATCCATATGAGCATGCCCTCCAAAAACTCCTTGAAACCCTATGTACGAAAAGGGCCCCTTTCTCCACCCACAGAGGCCATATGTACACGCAAAAAGACGGCGTTGCGATGGGTTCTCCCCTCGGAGTACTTTTCGCGAACTTCTACATGGGTACTGTGGAACGTCGGGTATTCGCCACCATCGAGAAACCGTCTATGTACGTCCGATATATTGACAACACCTTCATCAGTGCCAACACGGTGGAAGAAATAGAGCCGCCTGCGACAAGCCTTCCACGACCACAGCAGACTCAACTTCACCATCGAGCATTGCCGTGACCGTCGCCTCCCCTTCCTTGACGTTCTCGTCGGGCAACAAGAAGAACCGCTTCGTAACACAAGTGTATACGAAACCACGAACCTGGGCATGTGCCTGAACGGCGAGAGCGAGTGTCCAGAGAGATACAAACGCACTGCAATCAGCGCCTTCATCAAGAGAGCTCTCTCACACTGCTCTTCGTGGAAGGACACGCACACTGAATTAGAACGTGTTGCCCAAGTTCTAATTAACAACGGGTATTCCAACCGGGACATCGAAAAAAGCCCATTCGCAGAAACATCGATAAGTGGTACCAGCAGGAGCCTCGCCCGTCGCCCTTGAAGACGTCACTCTCTTTTACAAGGGAGCATTCACAAGAAATACAAATAGGATGAACGAGCCCTTCGTAACATCATCGAAAGGAATGTCTCCCCCACGGACCCTGCGAAAAGAGTAAAATTGATCATTTACTATAAAAGCAAGAAGACCAGTGGCCTGATTATGAAAAAACACCCAGCCCCTGTGATGCAGGACCCTCTCAAGAAAACTAACGTTGTCTACCAATACAAATGCCCTGTCCGGGAATGCCCGGCGCCTACATTGGTATGACAACGATGCGATTTTCCAAGAGGATATCCTGCCACGCT
Organism: Macrobrachium nipponense; assembly: GCF_015104395.2. Classification (NCBI taxonomy): domain Eukaryota; kingdom Metazoa; phylum Arthropoda; class Malacostraca; order Decapoda; family Palaemonidae; genus Macrobrachium; species Macrobrachium nipponense. The sequence goes on along the minus strand of NC_087202.1, from coordinate 136,212,182 downwards.
CAGGAAGGCGCCATCCATAATCATGCAAAAAAAACGTCCACAATACCAGGATAACTCGGAAGGACATTATTCCTAATATTGGTATTATCGATAAGGCAGCAGACCACCGTCGCCTCCGCCTCTTAGAGGCCCTACACATCGGGAAGGAGAGACCCAGCCTTAACACCACTCAAGAGACTTCACTCCTCCCGACGGTGGCACGTAGGGCGCTGCCCGCCGGCACCATAGAGCCGATCGAACGGACCAATCAGGTGCCCCTGCCCAATACTGATGCTCCCAGTCTCCGCCGCGTCCGCACGCGAAGAGCAGTGCGAGCTTCCACCTCTGCAAGACGGCTTGACTCAGGGACTTAATCCTCTGTTCAGCCAATGAAAACGCAGCGCCCCATCAGACAGGAGCACCTGGGACACAATAAATACCGCCCGAACGACCCCATTCAATCAGTTCACGCTCACCTTTCCTTGAAAATGAACGATGATACGGTTGGAAACGTTGGAATTCCATTACTAAGATTTGTTAATCACTTTTGTTATCATAACAATAAATTAGTATTTTTAGAAAACATTTCTTTAACCAAGATATGAACATCGGCCAGCTATTAGCAAATATCAGCCCTGATGAGAAGAGAATAATAAGAAGAATTGAAAAGACATATATAAAATCAATTCCACTGATTGCTGCCATCATCTTTAACAAAATAATAATAATATAATTAATAATATCTTCATGAATTTCTTAAATTAAAAATTATCATTAGTATTCACAGAAGGACCTTCTCTCCTTGTAGTCATATGATATATTTAATTTCTTGCAAAGAATAAATTTTGTACATGGAAATAATTGACGTGCTTCCGGAAGATTGCATGATATGAAAGACAAACAAAAATATGTGATTCTCCGGAAAATGAAAATGTCATTTTTTCTTGAAAAGTAGTAGGAATAGATGTGTTCAGATAAAACTGCGTTACAGAGCAAACATTAATTTTCTTTTTCTTAAACTTTATAATTACACACACACCACACACCACACACACACACACAACACACACATATATATATATATAATTATATATATACATATATATATATATATATATATATATATATATATATATATATATATATATATATATATATATAATAGACTGGTAAAAATGTAATGTTACAACAGAATTCCATCTAATAAAAGGAGCCCATAAAAACACCAAAATATAGAGAGAAAAGTACTATATTTCAGAGACTGCTGTCTCCCTCTTCAGGTATATGAATGAGAAAAGTTTACAGAAAAGGTGGTATTTATACCAAGAGATCCATCCACAGGTATGCCAATTTAGGTCACCTCCGCTGATAATCTTCCTTAAATCTTCTTAAGCGTTGGTTGAATGAAAATCTTGTCGATGACATCTGAATCCCATGCTCCTTTTGAGATGATCATTACCTGCCTCTCTTTTGTTAAGGCCGATTCCATCATTTATATATATACATATATATAGATATATATATATATATATATATATATATATATATATATAATATATATATGTGTGTGTGTGTGTGTGTGTGTGTCTCCGTGCATTAAACTACAAGCTACAAATATTCTTTAATATCCAATTAGCTCTATCTCGGAATTAATATATTTTCATGTATGTTAACTGAAGGGGAATTTTTTAGTTTATAATGATTTCGTCCTCTCGTGGATTCGAACCAGTGGACACAGGAGGAATAAGGACTTCATTGACTTTACCAACTCAGCCAACAAGTGAGGTATAAGTTGATACCGATTCCGAACTTACAAATCACTGTCGAACTTGGGTATTTGTAATTAGAGTCAATATTCTCCCAGCTCTACTATGTTTAACAAAGTTATACGTTTGCTGCATGTAGCCATATTATGAATTTTTATCAGATCACCGTGATTCATATATACGCATTAAGCTACAAATGTCCTTTAATCTCCAATTCGCTCTACCTCGGAGTTAATATATTTTCATATATATTGTTGGCCTAGTCGGTAAAACCACGAAGCGTGATTCTTCCTCTGTGCGCTGGTTCGAATCCATGAGAGGACGAAATTATTATCAACTGAAAAATTCCCTTTCGATTAAGATGTATGAAAATATATTGATTCCGAGGTAAAGTGTATATATGAATCACGGTGATGTGATAAAAATTCATATGTATATATATATATATACATGAGTATATATATATATACATATGTATATTTGTATATATATATATATATATAATATATATATATATATATATATATATATATATATATATATATATGCAATTGTAATAGCCACAATGCCCTCTTAACTTCTTGAATTCTTTGCTCTTTTTTTGGATACGCTTGTCTATACAAAGCCTGAAGATCAAGTTAAAAGAAATTTGAAGAAATAGTGATGTCCGGTACCGGGAAACGAACCCAGGTCTCATAATCACAAAGAGGTCTGGTAAAAAAAGTGACCAGTAGAATCTACACACACACACACACACACCACACACACACACACATATATATATATATATATATATAATATGATAATAGTGCCGCAAAATATCTTCCATATCCTGAATTATGGCCTTATTTTAAATGTGGACATCAAACCTGGAATGAGAAATCAGCAATGAATGACCTCTCCGGAACATGATTCTATTCACAATAATTACATTCACGTTTAATTCAGTGTGGGTTTTGAAGAGAAGCTGCAGCGACTTGAGAAAAAAGTCTGAAAGTCTTTGAGAGTAAAAGCAGCGACAGCACGGTTGTGAATTTATGTGCTAACTGAATGTAACTTCAATTGAAAGTGAAAGTAAGTGATCTAATCTAAGCTTTGTACGTCTGTTCAATATAACATAGAAACTTACGCAAAGTAAGTGATATTATACCGTTTGTCTAAGTAACCGTATACAAAACCTGAAGTAAATAAACAATATTTCTTCTTCCATTTCCCCCATTCTCTTTACATTACCATCACCTCACTGACATATTTCAACAAATAATTACTCTACATAATAAAGATTCTGAATTAACGTCATCAATTTTTATTTCCCTTATGTCGAGATATCCGTTTGATTTGACAAAGCAGTGATGCGAACGTAAATTCATTGGCGGAAAAATTTGTAATATTCATACTCGCTGCTCACTTCTCAAACGCTGAATATTGCTCGGCGAAGAATGAATGTTTGTCTCATCTTCTTTGATAAAAAAAAACAGTTGTTTTGAATCTGGTCGTCATGTGTATATTGATCTCTCTCTCTCTCTCTGGATATAAAAATACTATCGACAGGACGGCCAGTTGTTCTTCGTAAAGTCAAGATCAGGCATGATATATCTATATATATATATATATATATATATATATATATATATATATATATATATATATATACATATATGTGTATATATATATATATATATATATGTATGTATATATATATATATATATATATATATATGTGTGTGTGTGTGTGTGTGTGTGTGTGTGTGTGTGTGTGTGTGTGTCGAAAGGAGAGCAGCATCAGTTATTACTATAAAGGTGTTAAAACAGAACTGAAATCGTTATCACTGCATAAATGTCGCAAAGGGCGAAAGTGAGTACGAAGGCTGGTGTTGACCTCCGAATTCTTCCTAACCAACAAAACTTGAGCTTTGGTTACGCGCGTTCCAAGAGAGATCTTTGTTCTTGATGGACATTATTTCTGTCAAAAAATCCGCTGCAATTCCAACAAAATGAAGTTATTAGGATAAACGCTTAGGAAAACGAAGCAAACTCCTTACTCATAAACTGAAAAGTGTTATTCAGCATATGATTTTGAGGAAGGACTTCTTTTTCAGAATTCAACGTACAACAAAGGGAGTTATACTTTTCGCTCCTTAGTGACACTAACGTTTATTATACAACAATGTATGACACTGTATAACGTCTCCTCAAAGATAGCTGAAAATTTACTTCCATTTCTGTCGTAAATTCTGTAAGAGATACTCTGAACACGGACAGAATATAAAATTTAGGCCAAAGGAAAAGCGATGGGACCTATTCGGTCATCCAGCGCTGAACTGGAAATTGACGGTAAAAAGGCGTGAAAGGCGTAACAGGAAGAAAACCTCGCTCTTGCCCAATGAAGAAACTGTTAGGAGAGGGTGGAACGCAAGATGCAAGTCTTCGAATATGAACAGAAGTACAGTACAAGGATTGAAAGGGGTTACAGCTAGGGGTCGAAGGTAAAGAACCTTAAGTAATGCCTACAGTGCATTGCTTAAGAAGTACTATGAACAAGAAAAGCCACACTGCAAAATATATCAGTTATATACGAGAGGATCCGGAGTGTAAGTCTTGATCCTACGGACGTTGCGTACCGTTTTAAATCTCATAGCACAGAACCTTGATGAACAGAAGCTCAATGTTTCGAATTTCCTTTTTTTTTTTTTTTTTTTTATAGTTACAATATGGAGGCCATGCAATGATGGCCATCTGATACTGCTGATCTTTTGTTTTATTAAGCCTAAGTATTTAAAATTGGTCATTGGAATAAATTATAACTCACGTTATTTGACTTTGCAATCTTTAAATATCATGGACCATAACAATGTTCAGATTTGATTAATTACTGCAGTTCTCTCTCTCTCTCTCTCTCTCTCTCTCTCTCTCTCTCTCTCTCTCTCTCTCTCTCTCTTTTATTTAAAATTTCAATAAAAATTTATAAACGTTTCTAATAGACCATTTGAATTCTGGCATTTTCTAAGAAATGTGTTGAACGACATTTACATCGCTGTGTCTCTATCTGTGGATCCCAGAATTCGAACAAGCGTCTCATGAAAACCTGCATTTCACTTTAAGCAAAGCAGTGTTGCAAGGTAATAACCAATAATTTGACGTGTTCCATAACAAAGAATATTTGATGTTTCCTAACCATATGACAGTGATTTTCAAAGTCGTCGACGCAAAACTTACGAAACTTAAAAGGCAAAGAGAGATCAGAACTCGAACTACAGTCATATTTGATCATTCTCAAATGCTTAATTCAATTTTATTCTTTATAGTACACCACACAGAGTACTGTGGCCGCTATTCAGCATATGAAACTCTCTCCTCTGAGCCCTTTGGAACAGGGCGAGTGAACATTCACCTTTTCTCATTGTTTTTCCTGCAGAAGGGAGGCGCCTCAGGGATTTGGTATTAGAACCCGAAAGCCCTTCCCTCATTAAGGCGTCACCTCGGCTCTCATTTTACGATAGGCCTAACTTTAAGCCTAACTATGACTTCCCAATACTCATACTTAACAGTGAGCTGTATTTTTTGGGGGGTGGGGGTGGCGGTTGGGGGGGGGCGGGGTTACTGAAGAAGTATGATGGGATAAACCTGACGCTCAAATATGTACGCATGGACGGATAGAAGAATTAATGACAGTTCAACAGAAACAGAAATGATTATTACGAAGAACTTATTTTTACACGAGGAACGAATATTGTACATTTTAAATGTACATGCAATTAAGAGATCGTTCTGAGAAAGCTTTCTTTGGGTCAATAGTTGATGCGGAAGTACCTGTCATAGACTTCCGAATGGGAAGGAAACAGTCTTCTGGCTGACTCATCGGGAACTTCTTTTTTATTTTCACTTCATAAGCATCATACAGGATGAGAGTTCAAACTTACATACATACATAATATATCTATAATGTATATATTTTATGTAACTATACATATGTATAAGTATATACTATATCTCAATATACGTATATATATGTATATATACATATGTATATATCTGTAAATAAATATACATATATATCTAAATATATACATACATTGTTTGTTGTATTTTCGTAAATAAAACAATTAAGATGGGCTCTTACATAAAAAATCGTCAACAAAGCTGCGGGCATAATAATAATAATAATAATAATAATAATAATAATAATAATAATAATAATAATAATAATAATAATAATAAATAATTCAAACCTCAATGGAGGAAATATGATAAAAGCCATAAACATATGGGCAGTGCCAGTAATCAGATACAGCGCAGGAATAGTGGAATGGACGAAGGCAGAACTCCGCAGCATAGATCAGAAAACAGGGAGGGATATGACAATACACAAAGCACTACATCCAAGAGCAAATACGGACAGACTATACATAACACGAAAGGAAGGAGGGAGAGGACTACTAAGTATAGAGGACTG
>NC_087202.1:136153484-136200984 GCF_015104395.2 Macrobrachium nipponense | reverse complement strand
CAAACTTTATGCTCTCCTTTCTTCTAGTAATTCATCGTCGTATTCTTCTTCTTCTTCTTCTTCCTCCTCCCGGAAGCGTCCTCGTCTTAAGCCGTTTTGATTCCCTCTTCGGCGAAATGGGATTGAAGATCTTCTGATTGGGATCACCGACACGTGTCCTGTATCCTCCCAAAGGGATTTGTGAATCATTCTAACGTGAAAGTTCCACACGGTTCACTGCCACTCCCTGTGCCCATGCAATGGGCAGAGAAGCCTGACGCCTCTCAAGAGGTAAGGTGTACGTATAACACATATGTATATATGTGTATATATATCTATATACATGCCTGTGAAATATATTATGTTACAACCGGATTCTCATGAAAGGAGCCCATAAAAATACCAAAATGTAGAAATTAAATAATATATTTCATGGACCAAACTGGGGGATAAACTAGGGGATAGATAGAAATGTTCCAGAAAAAAACAGTATTTATACCAAGAGGGCACAGGTCAGCCCCCTACCTGAAGAGAGAAGAGAGACAGTTTGGTCTCTGAAATGCAGTATTTGATTTCTACGTTTGGACGTTTTTATGGGCTCCTTTCATTAAATGTATGTATGTATGTATATATATATATATATATATATATATATATATATATATATATATATATATATATATATATATATATATATATCGCTACGAGGACACGTCTTCCCAGGCAACCTCACTAGCCTTTAATAATTCTTAATTAACAGCTATATGAATACAAACTCATTTAACTCATTTTGAAATAAAAGCATGGCGGCTATAATTCGCGCTCATCACCAACTCTCTCTTTTTCTCTGGGTATGCCCTTAATACTCCCTCTGTTCAAAGTGTGTGCCAAAGGTCCTAATCCCCAGGTGCAACATTCAAAGATGCAACGACAGAGGAGGAAAATCAAAGAGAAAGCATCCAGCCCACAGCAGCTGAACATGTGCCAGGTCGCCATGACACCTGGACGGTGACCCCACGTGTGTGACCCTGTAGAAAACGGAGCAGGAATTTGACTCCCAGCCCCATCTACAAGGATGCCGAAACATTAACCACCCCCCCCGCCGCCCCCCGAAGTTATATAAGGGTCACAGACCAGCAGTTCTCCCTCAGAAACGCTCAGAGCTCAGAAGAGCCCAGAACTTATCCCTGGACACATGTCGTCCATTTTTCCTGTCCCTTATACTCCCCCAAACATGCTCGTCGTCTAAGCCAGTACTTTTTGTAAGTAGCATCCCCTTCATTTTCCTCCCTCCATTGCCGACGCCATATTAGAAGAGGACACTGTCATCCTAACTAAAGTAATGTACCAGAATAACGGTCCTTTTTGTCAGTCATTTTCCATTTCCCTTGTGTGAATACCACTATGAATTTGTACTGAATCCTTGAGTGTTAACGTAGCTGTGTATTTTTTGTTGCACTTGGCATCTTTTATGCACCCTCTCCGTTCCTTTTGCCTGTGCTAGTGCTCTTGCATCTCATTGTAGAGTGGCCTTGGCTGTGGAACCAATTCTTCGGCTCTATCCCATATGCAGTGGCCTTATGACACCCCCTATGCTACCCGTCTGCGATATTCCTTTTGTGAAGACATCATAGGCGTAGAATATTTATTCTGTGTATGACCCATACATTCAGCAAGACCTTTTTATTACCTACCTAATCATTTCCAATCTTCTGTCCTGTGTGTTTCATGTAAATATAATCAATAAAATGAACCCTTTGTGTTTACATAATTCTAATTTCTTTTGAAGAAGGCCCAAAGCCAGTATTTCTCCTTGATCTATTACATGGATCTGCTTTAGTCAATCTTACAGGTCAGATTTAGCCAACATAAGGTAGTTTTCCTGGTAATTATAGCGAACTCCCTCTGATCATCCATTGCAGCCCAGAATCCCAGTGTCTAAGGTATATCTATAGCAATATACATGTGTATTATAGTATATATTAAAAGGAAAGTACTGCAACTTTAACTTTCATCGTTTCCTAACCAGGTGGCGTTCGAATCCCAATAGTGATGAGGCACTTGTCACTTATAATTCATCTTGTTATGGTGAACTAGATAATAAATTAAATTTTTGGCTTAACATTTCGAAATACAGAAAAAGTCCCGCTCTATACATATACATGCATACATATATATATCTATATATATTATATATAAATATATAATATATATTGTATATAATATATATATATATTAATATATATATATATATATATATGTATGTATGTATATGCATATGTATATGTATATATATATATATATATATATATATATATATATATATATATATATATGTATATATGTATGATATACACACACACACACACACACACATATATATATATATATATATATATATATATATATATATATATATATATATATATATATATATAAAGTATGGAGACAAGAGCAATTACTCAGGGATAGACATATTGGAGTAGGGAGACGCGTTCTGTCTTTCCTCCATTTATTAGCGCCGTTAGCTTAATCAATAATGATTAAGCTAACTGTACCTTCTCTTAACCACCAATCGTCTTCCACCCAACTGTTTATTGCCTAATTACCTGTTGTTTTGTTTACACTCCTTTCCATAACAATTTTTCATGTCAGTTCTATTATTATTATTATTATTATTCGTTATTATTATTATTATATGTTTTTTTCTATTATCATTATTTTTTTTTTTTTTTTTATTAATTTGTTTCTCTGTATTCGCTCCTAGCCCTTTCACTGTTGTTCTGTGTTTCTGTTTTTACACTGTTTTATTCTTAATTTATTCAAAGGTTTTTAATTTTGGTGTTGGTAAACATTGTGTGTATCTTTTTACTTATACGCAATTGATGTGTAATCGTTTCAGCCTGGAAAATGTATCAAGCCGATACGAAACGTCGGCGCTAATAAATGGATGAAAGACAGATCGCGTCTCCCTACTCCAATATGTATATATATATATATCTATATATATATATATATATATATATATATATATAATATATATATATGTATGTATATATATATCAATTATATATTATATATATATATCTATATATTAGTATATATATATATATATATATGTATAGGTATGTATAATATAATATATGATATATATATAATATATAGTAATATATATATAAATTATATAGTATATATATATATTATATATATATATATATATATATATATATTATATATATATATATAAAGGTTTTTTGCCACGAAGGAAAAAATGAAAAAGCGAGATAGCCGAGTACTTTCGGTCCTGTTCGGACCCTTTACTGAAGGGTTCGAACAGGACCGAAAGTAACTCGGCTATCTCGCTTTTTAATTTTTTCCTTCGTGGCAAAAAACCTTTATTTATACATAGCATCACATTTATATACTTCGTGATCAAGTTATTCATATATATATATATATATATATATATATATATATATATTATATATATATATATATATATATATATATATATATAATATATATATATATATATATTATATATATATATATATATATATATATATCTTTCGATTGCCCCTTTTTCGAAATTAAATTGATTTGTGAACAGAAATACAAGTTACATTCATACCTTATCTTTGGAAACGCAATTCTGATTGTTCTAAGAAGGGTTTTATTCTGTGTGCCATAAGCCAGGAAAACAATTGCGCACACGTAATAACTTTGAAAATCCAGAATTTTGGATTTGGTCATTTTACTTTAACCCGGTGCTACAACTATGAATATATATATATATATATATATATATATATATATATATATATATATATATATATATTCATAGTTGTAGCACGGGTTAAAGTAAGATGACCAAATCCAAAATTCTGGATTTTCAAAGTTATTCCGTGTGCGCAATTTTTTCCTGGCTAATGGCACACAGAATAAAACCCTTCTTAGAACAATCAGAATTGCGTTTCCAAATATAAGGTATGAATGTAACATGTATTCTGTTCACAAATCAATTTAATTTCTAAAAGGGGCAATCGAAAGATATACAATTAAAGGAGCTCTGTCTGGCTCCGTGGCACTTGTAACTTTAACTCTACAACTCACAATATCAAATGCAAAGTGCCACCAAGTTGGAAGCAAAAACACTTGTCCTACGGGATCACGTAAGTGCATGAGAGTACCGATCAAGAACTTAAGATTATCAATACACAATAACTATTCAAGTGGAGCATTGTAAGCGGGGGTGAGTGCCGCTGCCATTCAGGGATATGGCATCCTGAGATTGGCACTGGCAGAGTTAAGTGAGTGGCACTGTTGATCTACAGGGGTAGGAACTCAATGGGGCAGTCTACACGAATCAACAAAGTATTCTACAATGAAATGTATACATGGATTGTGAAATTTCTTAAGATATTAAATTGTTGATATTATATGAGGTGCGCTGAGCATAACTCGATTTAAAAGCAGCAAAGTACGATCACTGATGCTATTATTCCACACTAAATCCCCCGCTGGGGTCTCATAGGGAGACGGGAATTCTAGGAGCAGGTATTTACATCTGAAAATAGAAATGAGTGCCAGTAACAGCCAAAGGACGTGGGTCACTTGCAGTGCTTCACCGGAGGTTGGAAAGACAATGCGTTCATCAATCAAGAACCAAGCAGGTAGGTGGCTGTCAGGAGGACTCACATGCAGAGTCCCGATGCACAGTTCATGGTCACTTGAAGATACTAGCTGTTTCAGTTCCAAGACGCTGGTTGAGGAGGGCAGCAGGTTGAGTCGTTAGGCATGGGACTGCTTTCGGGTTGCCGTACTGCTGCAGGACGATAGGCCTCCTGTTACTGGCTGTGGCAAAATGCTGCGTGTTACAGGCTAGGGCAAAATGCAACTTCATAGTCCGGATCAGGCCGTATATATACCTGAGTTGGATATCTGGAATCATCCTGTCCTAACTGGATATTGTTGATCTCATAACAAGATCGAGTCCCGGAGGGTGTGAATCGTGTCGGATTTTTCATCTCTGCCGCTAATCTTCCACAGGGGCCTGAAAGAAACAGTGAACGCAGGCGGAGAGTTGTAGGCATAGGGGGAACAATGAAAGTCACGTGCGTTGAGAGAAGCGAGGGTCATGCAGGTGTCAGGAGACGGAGTCGGGACGCGAGGGTCGGTGAAAATGGTGAGGGACTAGGTCAGGTAAAAAGGGGCGAGGTCAGGTAGAAGGTTGGACTTAAGCCAGGGAGACCTCCCATGAGACGTGAACATTTTTGTGACTTGGCAAGAAGTTTTCGATTTAATGGCTTTTGCTATATTAGTTCAGGGACCAAACTACAATGAAAAAGGGGGCGCAGGTCCCTAAAGTGTATGTAACCCTTCTCGGGATCAGACATCGGTCAGTAGCTAATCCTGATGGGGAGGTGACAACTCATAAATCATCGTGGAATTATCGGGGGGAGAAGTGCATCAGGCTGTTTTCCACCTTCGTTTGTTGTATATACACACACACACATGTACACACATGTACACACACACATACACATTATATATAATATAAATTATATATATATATATATATATATATATTATATATATAAAATCTATATAAATCCAATCTCCCACGTAAGAAAGTGAGTGCGAACCGGGACTATGAACAAGTACTCTTGTAGTTTATTCTACATTTTCCAAGTCCTGGTCTTCACTCACCTTTCTACGTGGATCTTATATTATCAAGCACGTGTTCATTCGTGCTACATTGGATATATATATATATATATATATGATTATATATATATAAGTATATATATATATATATATATATATATTATATATATAATGTAGCTTGCAAAAATAACCGCAGTAGGTAACATTTTTATGATTAAATGTCAATATTAAATCTATACTAAATCTTTTACGAACAATCTTCCACACCTCTCAGCATAATCCACTTCCTTTGCTGTTATAATTATCTTGCAACTTCAAGTCACGAACTACATCAGTGGAGGTCAGGATTATATAATGCGAAACAGAAAAATTATGCTATCAAGTGGAAGGAAAGTTAGTATCACTCAAAAAAGCATACCTTGACTGATGGACATCAATGTCAGCTGATAAATATAAATCTGCCGGTACCTCGACATTACTGTGGATATTCGAAAATGGCCCATCCCTTCACAAAAGATTTAATAAACGTTACAAAGAACCAATATGAATAGGTTGGTGAGTGCATCGAGTGGTACGCTGGAGGTATAAAGGTCTTATATCCTGGGTATTGTTATGAGACTATTAGTTCCCGTATACTGAATGATCCAACGAAGACCACTGTACCCCATATATCACAGGCCCAAATGTGGAGTAGTTCAGAAACTTTATGAGGTATTGTTGAACATCATCCTTGGATTTTAATCCATACCCTGGAATATTCCTGAACGCAACAATGACCTTAAACATTCTTATCTACTACTTGCAAAGCGCATTAATTACCCATAATAAGCAACGTTTTCCATACGTGGATTGTGCACGGAAGCAATATTCAGCGGCTGTACGCAAACACGTACATGGTTACTACCCAGCGTGAAACACAGAGAGAAAGAATCGTACTTTTAGTAGCTCTGTTCATTGTTCCAGTCTACAGTCACATCAACAATAATGCGTCTCGGTAAAGATCAACGTATACGCCATCATTTCATAACATGAATCTTACAGTGAACGTTCAGCGACGGAGCTAATTGATGAAAGTGACTTATGAGAGAATCTTGATCCGGAATTTAATATATATGCTTTCTTCCATAACATCTGAAGGAAGGAAAACCATTGAGAAATATGAAACCTGGAGAAATATATGTATGTATGTATGTATGTATGTATGTATGTATGTATGTATGTATGTATGTAAACGAATGCTACAGGAAAATGACAGGCAGAAGGTATTGGACTTCCGCTGTCATTTGCCTGTGGTATTCGCTTATATACTTAAGGCACGTGAATCTACTGTGAGTTTCAAGATATATATAATATGTCTATAATATATTACATATATAATTAATATCTATATGTATATATATATATACATATATATATCTATATAATATATAATATATTATATCACTATATCTATATTAATTATTAATATATAATATATCTTATAATATATTATATTATTAATTATGTATAATATATATATATAATATAATATATACTATTGGAACATAAAGTAACAGCCACGAAGGAAAAGTAGAACAACTGAAACGCTAAGCAGCTTCGTCTTACTTCCAAGAGATGGTCACAGCAAATAAGACGAAAGTACTTAGTATCTCAACTGTTTCACTTTCCCTTCCTGACTGTAAATCATCACGGTCTCAACTTTTTTGTGAGTTGGAATCAAACACACACACACATATATACATTAAATTCTACCGTGTACATATATTCATATTGACAATGGCATACGTATTTCAAGTAATATTTAGTAGCTACAGATGCATTAAACCAGCCCTTTACTATAAAATATATTTTCTGTAATTTTCACAACTCAAGAATGGACGAGTATTTTTAAATATCCTTCAATGTCTTCAGGATGATTCAGCTGCGCATACTATATGTAACGGGATTTCACCTATTTCTTCAATACATTTCTTTCGGTTATTCATACACGTTTGTTAGTTTGAGAGAGAGAGAGAGAGAGAGAGAGAGAGAGAGAGAGAGAGAGAGAGAGAGAGAGAGAGAGAGAAAGGGGCCGGGGGGGGAGGGGGGTGAATTTATTCCCACCACCTGTCCAGTTCTCCATCTTCCTGTCATTCTCATCCGCAAACATACTATTTCTGGAGGCTTTCTGGGAAAAGATATGAAAAGAAATAGCAATCGGAAATGTAGTCAGAAAGCAATATCCTCCCAGCGAACGCTTACTTGTTAAAAGTACATGTCGAAGATCCTGTTCTCTTTCGGTCGAGGTAACGTTGTATTCATTAAAGGAATTCAATATTGACAACCTTTTCCATTTCCATCCACGTGAGATCGTTTCCTCTCAAATTCGAAATTACAGCAAAATTTCATACAAGTTAATGTGCGGTAACATAGGATATTAAATTATTTATACATTGAAATAACGTTGAAAATATTACCTAAATCTTACATTTCGCCGTAAGATTCAAAAAGCCAAGTTGAGTAGGTTCATATAGGTACATAAAGTTACGTTTTTATGATTTCATGTACAGCCAAAGTTAGTCAAATACAATACTTCGTGATTTTCCAAAACACTGTTGATGGAAAAATGAAAAAAAAAAGAAAAAAAAAGCAAGCAACAGCATACCGTATTGATCCAATAAGTATTTCATTTGGTAATGGCCTCCATTGACACCTGCAGAGAAACCACTCATGTTAATTGCATTGCAATACAAAATCACGTTTGAATCTTGCTAAAAAAAATACCGAGAGTGGATTAGAATATGTGGCAGCCCATTAGAATAAACATACACATTTCTAATCTTAAAAAATTCCAAGGAAAGAATGTAAGCGTGAGAATTAATAACAAAATGTACTGTTACTGATAAAGATGGCCTTTTGTCAGCACAGGTTCTTGCCTCGGATTAGTAAGTAATTTATACACATACATACATTATATATATATATAATATATATATATATATATATATATATATATATATATATATATATATACACGTGTGTGTGTGTCTGTATATATATATATATATATATATATATATATATATATATATATATATATATATATAATATACGTATATTATGTGTAAATATATCTTCTTCCTTCTCTGTTCAATCATCCCCTTTGTGGACAATCGTAAATCATCCTGATTCCACTAAAACCCCTTTTCATGATGAATGACCCTCCCCATGAATATTTAGGGAAATTTCCTTGATCTGAAAAGCACTCGAACACCACCCCCTTGACCCCATTAATCCGGCAGTAAATTCAGGAAGCACCTTTTCAATTTATTCATGAGGATACAGGGTGCCAAGTACAAAATCATTGTGATACAGGGTATCCAGTAGAAATCATTATAAAGCTGAAGTTGTTCAACTACCAGTTAAGTATGTGGGAGCAAGGTAGTTCGTCTATCTGCTGCAAACACATGACATCCACAGTCGTTTAAATATCAGGTACGTAATTCACTACTTTTTTTTTTGGGGTGGGGGGGGTCAACAAAAGCACAACAATATTTAGCAGAACCCCTTGATACCCTAAATAAGTAACAAATTACGATATGAGACATTGTTTTTCTAGCATTAGAATTCTACCTTTGCTTTGCATTTAATCCTATATAGTAAATAAAACGACTAACCTCGACACTGTGTGATATTCTTCAATACATCCAAACAGTTATTTCCAGATTACGTTTTAGATTCCCTTCAAGCTTCCTCCAAAATGCAGAAACACGTCCCTTATTCTATATTTCATCTGTAAGAAAAAAACTGAAAATTGGAAAGGCTAAAGTGATCGGGCAAAATCAAGATAAACTGGAAACCCTTCCAGTTTCATGGAAAGTGGAATCCATCAAGTGGGGTTTCGTTAAAACAAAAGTCCCCTGTCGTTTTCGATAGCATCAATTGATGACTGAGGCAGAAGCAATGTTGCAGTGTAACCTGGATGCTTTTCATGATGGAAATTCTCCACGAACAGGAAGTTTCATTAGTTTTCAATAACAATTACGAAAGTTCTCAATCTCGTTTAGAAATTGTGCCCACTGTACGGCCTCTTCATGATATACATTCATATGTATGTATATATATATATATTATATATATATATATATATATATATATATATATATATATATATATAATATATTTTTATAAACTTCTTAACTTCAGATCTACATTACTACTTTCCATTTTGTATAATGATTCGTGAAACTATCCTGGATAAGATAGTCTGTGACTGTATAAGGAAAAATGGCCACTTTTACATCGTATCCTCTACAACAAAGTAAAGAAAACATTCATATATTTCAAATAAGATTCTAAACACAATACAGGATCACACAACTTTCCCAGTATATTTAGTGCTTCCTTATGCGTATTATACAAACATCGGTCGAGTATAGATACAGTAATGGATATTTGGATATTTAGCTTATCCTTTCAAAGCTCAACATAGGAAATAAGACATTTAAGAGAAAATATCTAATGCCGCTGCATTAGTATTCTCAAAACTTGGAATTTTTCATTTATTAAAATTCTAGAAGATTAAAGTTAGTAACCGCTTACACATAGCTTACAAACCTGTAAGACTCTTACAATATGGTAAGGCGCTTAAACACGCAAGCAATGTGCTCATGGAAAATCTCATGAGGATAATGGCAATTTTTCCACATCATTTGTGATCGTAGTTCAATACACACAGACAGACAGTCACACACACACACACACACACACACACACACACATATATATATATATATATATATATATATATAATATTGTATATATATGGTATATCTAGATACATACATATGAATGTATATCATGAAGAGGCCGTACAGTGGGCACAATTTCCAAACGAGATTGAGAACTTTCGTAATTGTTATTGAAAACTAATGAAACTTCCTGTTCGTGGAGAATTTCCATCATGAAAAGCATCCAGGTTACACTGCAACATTGCTCCTGCCTCAGTCATCAATTGATGCTATCGAAAACGACAGGGGACTTTTGTTTTAACGAAACCCCACTTGATGGATTCCACTTTCCATGAAACTGGAAGGGTTTCCAGTTTATCTTGATTTTGCCCGATCACTTTAGCCTTTCCAATTTTCAGTTTTTTGCTTGCAGATGAAATATAGAATAAGGGACGTGTTTCTGCATTTTGGAGGAAGCTTGAAGGGAATCTAAAACGTAATCTGGAAATAACTGTTTGGATGTATTGAAGAATATCACACAGTGTCGAGGTTAGTCGTTGTATTTACTATATAGGATTAAATGCAAAGCAAAGGTAGAATTCTAATGCTAGAAAAACAATGTCTCATATCTTAATTTGTTACTCATGAAGGGTATCAAGGGGTTCTGCTAAATATTGTTGTGCTTTTGTTGACCAAAAAAAAAAGTAGTGAATTACGTACCTGATATTTAAACGACTGTGGATGTCATGTATTTGCATCAGATAGACGAACTACCTTGCTCCCACATTATACTTAATTGGTAGTTGAACAACTTCAGCTTTATAATGATATCTACTGGATACCCTGTATCACAATGATTTTGTACTTGGCACCCTGTATCCCCATGAATAAATTGAAAAGGTGCTTCCTGAACTTACTGCCGGATTAATGGGGTCAGGGGGTGGTGTTCGAGTGCTTTTCAGGTCAAGGAAATTTCCCTAAATATTCATGGGGAGAGTCATTCATCATGAAAAGGGGTTTTAGTGGAATCAGGATGATTTACAGTTGTCCGCAAGGGGGCCTGATTGAACAGAGGAGGGAGAAGAGGATGGGAGGAATAAAGTGTATTTGCAACCTTCGGGCCTAACTGGGTGGGTGGCTACCCACCTACAAAAATAAATTGTCCACCTACTAAATTAATTTCGCCCAAACGGTCTGTATAGATGATTAAATATAACTAAAACACTACTTCTTGAAAATGACAGAATGTTAAATTATTTGTTGCTATTTCTAATAAAAATATCCACTAAAATGAAATGAAAAGTGTTTTATTAAACATTTTCATTATGTATGAACAATTATTGATAAGTTATACATATAGTTGAAATAAATGTACAGTACACACGTACGATATATTAATTCGATGACTTAGCTAAAAAAAAAGTCCAGTGCCCAACCACTAAAACATTAATTGGTTTAGGCCTGGTAACCTCTTTTGATTGTTGTTGTCAGTGTTCAAACTATGCAAAGTTACTAACCACTGGCAAGTTTGCTATTCCTACTTCGGAGAGAGAGAGAGAGAGAGAGAGAGAGAGAGAGAGAGAGAGAGAGAGAGAGAGAGAGAGAGAGAGAGAGAGAATATCATCACCTGTCATTTATTTTTATTTTTATAAACTGGCTTCTTCTAACCACTTGGAAAATGGGTATCGATGTCAGCTGGGGTCAAAGAAATTGCGTAAATACTATGATAGGTCAGTTCCTTTTCCAGCAGTTCATGAGCGAAAATATTCTCCCATAATGAAACAAAAAATAAAGTAACTAATTAGGTTATTATTATCAGATAAAATTGGAGAAGGTGGATAATATCCCCACCCATTATTTACATGAAACATGTCTTCATAATTCCCAAGTGTATTTTAGAGAACAGTCCTGTTGGGGTGAACTAATGCAGGTCGCGATGCATTTCCAAATGCACCTAAGATCAGTATGCATCAAGGTATTACATTTTACTTGTTCGCGTGTTTGAGAGAGAGAGAGAGAGGAGAGAGAGAGGGAGGAAGGGAGCGGGAGAGAGAGAGACGAGAGAGAGAGAGAGAGGAGAAGAGAGAGAGAGAGAGAGAGAGAGAGAATTTTACTTCTTTTCAGCGATACTGAACTACAACGTTTGTTACCTGAATGAGATGCTTATTATGGGTATGAAATAGTAGAGTGACTTTGGGACTGAAATGTCAAAAAAATATATATTATTTTCAGTCCTTGTGAAAAAAAAGATGCATTTTCTTACTTTATTTTTCCTTTGCTTCTAATCATCTCAATCTGGAGGCGTTCTGAGGAACGATAATGTAATATGTGTGAGAATAACTAGGGATAGGATGGTGTATACAATGTTGTTGAGTAACAAATAAAAAAAGCTAAAATTAAGGCAAATTAAATAGATAATAAATAAATGGGACATATATAGGTAATGTTCAGCAGAAGCTATATATATATATATATATATATATATATATATATATATATATATATATATATATATATTATATATATATATATATATATTATAATATATATATATATATATATATATATCTGTGTGTGTGTGTATTATAGAATTTATCACTTCATCACTTAACGAAGATTTATCACTTAATGTTCATAAAACTTCTCGTCTTACAAATTCCTATATGAATTTCTGTTGTACTTTATCCTTCCCAGTCTTGTCAACCTCACTTTCCAATGCCAAGCTCTATCAACATCAGGATGACAGAAATTGAAACAGGAAGCCTCATGAGACATTCGAATAGAGACTATTTTAGGTCGAAGGCGTAAAATCAGAAGAGGCAAGGAAAAAGTTGTGGGAAGTAATTAACATAAAAAAGTGGTTTTGAAGAATGCGAAGGACGCTGAGGAAATGGAAGCGGAGCACAGGCACAGGCAGAAGCTGCAACAGTCGATAAAGAATATAAAGGAATATTATGAGAGTAAAGAACGTCAGCTTCGATGGTGCTCCTTTCAACAAGATTCTTCTCGGAAAGAATCCTTCCGAGTCTTTTGCACGAGATTTCCGAGCACTATTCCGCATGAAAATGATTCCTGAAGCATCAAATTCGGTTCGAAAGACTTCTGAGAGAACTTCCAGACTGAGAGCCCCGATGCGTTTGCGCTATAAACCCCTGATTGATAGCGCATTTCATATGTTATTCTTCATCGTTGCCTTTATCGGTTTAATTTATATGGTAAATAATGACGTATTTTATATTAAGGTCATTTATTTTTAAAATTTTACTTAGCCAAGTTACACTTCCTTATGATTATAAAGAAAATTATACGCATATAATGATGGTTCACCAATCTAATTCTTCTATATCATTACCTTGTCCAAGAAGAATTGTATTGAATTGTGCTTTTCTCCAAACTTATACTTTATGAAGAGCAAACGTAGTTGCTTAGGTTCTCTCTCTCTCTCTCTCTCTCTCTCTCTCTCTCTCTCTCTCTCTCTCTCTCTCTCTCTCTCTCTCTCTCTCATATTGAATCACAATACAAGTATATCCTGTGCATGACGTGATTTCCAATTGTTTTTCATGTTCTATTATGCGCCGATTATGTAGCATTTATTAATTTTCTGTACAAATAAAACAGTCGTCTAATAATTATGAATTACTCTTGGTTCACTAACTTGACTTCAAAATAAAAATGTGTGGATAAATCCAGGGTCCACGCATTTCACAACAGAAATGACAGCTGGCAAGCAGAGTAAGTATACTGCAGGCAAATGGATCAGGTGCTCGTTGTTCTTCACTGGCCATAACTATAACAGGAGGCCATTAACTGCTATGTGGTTGCTTTGGTGTGAATACCTCGATCCGCCAACGTCTCAGATAATTGTGTTAGAAACTACTTGGCATATCAGACAACACTGTACGTGGGTGAGAGTATATGCGGATGAGGCATGTGGAAGTAAACTATTACACATATATTATACGGAAATGATTATGTCGTACTTAAGGATGTAAGGCAATTATGCGCTCAAACGGGTCTGTTCGTTTGTTTGCTTACAGGAATTTAATTATATTTAGATTGAAATTGAACCAATTTGCCTTCACTCCCGAACTCCGAAGTATTATGAATAAAACATATATATATATATATTGATGGTATCATAATAGTAATTTTCAAACATTTGAACTTAAATACAAGAGTGAATCTATTCGAAATGAAAATCAAGCCTCACTTAGGAAACTCTAAAACGAGATTTCGTCACCAGAATTAGACGTCACAACTTCCAAACTTTTAACGTTCCTGCTAAAAATGCACTGAACGTCTCCCGTTGCCAAGTGGGGCCGTTCGTTACGGGCCCAGCGTTCGCTAATCTCGAAAGCGAGGACTTATTCCTACAAAGACTGTGAGTCAAGAGGATTACGACTTTTCCTGCATCATTCAAGCAGCTTTCCCGCCACGGTGATGGTCTTTTTCCATCCGACCGATGACTTTTTCGTAATGCCGTACCCTCTCGTGGTCTTACTAGATACTCAGAGTGTGAATTACTGTCTGGAAATGTAATATAGCTGGTTTTTTAGAACGTTTTATTTGTTTGCCTAATTCTTGTAATGCATTCAATACCAGTTCAGTGAACATAAGATTATTTTTCAGTACTCCTTTCCCCAAAGTTATATTCTGATTCCTTTAGAATATATAATTGTTTTGAGTGTTTTTTGCGCTTATGCTCCCCAAGTAACTTTTGGTCAAGTTGAGAACTCATGGCGCATATATATATATATATATATATATATATATATATATATATATATATATATATATATATATATATATATATATATATATATAGTATTGAAATACTACAGGCTTTTAAGATTTCAAACGTTGTGCTAAAAATCACCACTTATCTATAATATTTTAACCTGGATATCATAATCTACTGCAGCATGTTCAGTGTGGTCACACAACATAAAATATGTTGTAAATATCATTAATAACCAAAAAACGGATATTGTTGAAACAATAAAGTTGAGCAATTAGAATGTGAATAAATATACACTGGTGACATCTATAGGTTCATGTTACCAGAGGTGAAATGCATTAAAAGAAACTCACTTTAAGGAGGTATCAAACATTATATAATCAAAATGACTTAACGATAGACATGCAAAAGGAATGGTACAGCACATTTCTCTTAAGTTGATCCTTAATGTAGTGAGGGTCATTAGTACTTTTTTTCATTCAATAGTCTCAACAAGATTATCCTGAATAACCGGGATGTCCTGAGAGTTTATTTTACGTCGAGTCCAGAGAGTCGTGTATTTTTCGGACCTCAATATTGCTGTTCTGACTACTGTTCCAAAACGGTAATCATTGCTGATCAGAGAAATCAATAATCTTTGAACAATACAAAGTGAAAGAGCTACCCGTCCAAAAACCATTCTCGGTAACAGCGGCCTATCTTGTCTGCTCCTTCTAAATACTTTTGAACACTGAACAGTATCCAAAGTAGTAAGTACTTGTTAATAAAGCTTCAAGTTAAACACAAACGATCTGTTTTCGAAAGCAATTCCAATATCCAGTACTTATACAAAATTCGAAAATTTTAAAGGATTCTGTTTGTTGTGGAAACCAACGGTATAGGCAAAATACATTTTTACCCTTCAATAAAAGGCTATTATCGAACGAAACGCTTATTTTTTGTATGGACAGAAGCCAAACAAAATGAATGCACTCTTCGGTATTCCATGTACAACCCTTTTTTTATTTTAACCAATTAAATTTTAAAACTCGGTAGGTTGTAAATATTTCTGTATAGATTTATGCAAAACAATAATGTTATTCGGGATGAAGTACTATAATCATAATGGAATTTATATTTTCATTGTTTACTGAAGTTTCTCGTATAATCACACTTGTTTTAGTTAAGGTTACTATAACGGGTAAAAAATTCTCTTGCATATCTTGCTTCAATTTAAATACGAGAGCGGTCTAATTCAGTTTATTGTCAAGGCATTTATACGATTCTATTTGTTTACTGTTATGTTTCTACTGGTATGCTTATACGAATATTTCGTGAAAAAATAAAAATGTCATTCTAAGCAGAAAATATTCTACATACATATGCATCTTAAGGCTTTGTTTATCAGAGAGGTGAATTTTTAAAATAACCAGTTTTCCTTAACACTGCTCTCGGCCAACATGGCGTACACGATGTCTGAGTAGTCAGGGAATGGGGTTGGGGTGGGGGGTTAATGAAGTGCATTAGGCAGCTGGATTGGTAGACTTTTAATTATGATTTTTTTTCCCGGAGGTTTTTGAAAAACGTAACATTGCAGTCCCTTCAATTAGTAATTCACCTGTGAACAGACCTCATTGTAATCTGATTTTAATGATTAGCTTTAGGTATCAGGAAAGTAGTGTACACTCGGCAAGGAAACTTAAGATACAGTTTTTTTTAATCTTCGGACATAGTATATTGTTCAATAATGACACACCTGGAATCTCTTGAAAAGGGGCGGAGCTTCAAAATCATAGCGTTTGTTGCTTTCTAGATTTCCATCAACTTTACCCATAAAGATTCTGTTGAGGTCCGATAATCATTTATACTTGAATGTAGAAACAGGCTCTGTATTATTCATTAATGTTGGTTTGGTATCGTCAGTTCAGGGTAGAATATCGATCATCTTTTTTTAAAACCTACTGTGAAACCTTATTCATAAGTAATCTTTGACACTAAACTGACGTAAAATTCATACGTAATTAAAGACGGATCCTAAACAATGAGAGAAAGGGTTTTAAAATTTGGGCAGTACTTGTGGAAATCGTGAGGAACAATACAGTAAAGAATGAAATATTCTGACGATAGAGAGAGAGCGCGCAAGCATAGGCCTATCGATGGAGATACTTAATTCATTATATTTACTTTGAGAGATTAAGTGATATTTTTTCAAATGTTTCAAAAGTGGGGAGAGAGAGAGAGAAAGAGAGCAATATATATTTTTAAAGTATGTTTTAGAAGTGGAGAGAGAGAGAGAGAGAGAGAGAGAATTATAGTGCTGGTGACGGACTTGTGACAGGGGAAAAGCAGAAGAAAATATAATGAATTAAGTATCTCTATCGATAGGCCTATGCGTGCGCGATAGGATATGATCGTGCTGCAGCTAGATAAAATTTGAAGGATCATAATATTCAAGTTAATTCTCTAAGAAATTCATACCCTAATCTTGATTACATTCGGCAATTGCCGTAGTATTCAAAGATTGTAAAAAAACGTGGACAATTTTAGACACAGGGTGCGGTCATTCTTGCTCTCTTGATATAGTCTTTACTTATGAAAATCGGGTTTCATCCACAAATCATTCACGAAAAAAGCTGTGTTAAGTAAAAATATTTATTAACACAAATAACTCAATATGTATTGCACAGGCAATTAAAGTTTTATATCGTGGGAGATCTTTCAGCCTAGCGGCAAAGAAATGCAGTCGTGTCGGGCTGTAGGCTACTAAGAACTGCTTTGTAATGGGAGCATATAGCCAGAAAATCTTTGAGCTGACACGTTACTTTAACCTTGATTAAGATTTATTTTTAAAGACAGTAGCTTTGTAAACAGCAACTAGCATTCGATCCATGTCAACGTCAAAGTAATCAAAGTGTGAATCTGTTACGTTAGTCAGTATACAGTGACTTGCGCTTTCCCGCTCGAAGTTCTAGGGCTCCTCCTCACATCATAGAAAACGCTCTTGCGGATGCAACTAGATTTGTTCAACCTACCTTAGCTGTCGCAACATTGACTGCCATTGACGTCAGCTAACTTTAATCGCTTTGGAACACAAACATAAGTTTGTAGAAGCTAAAATAATTGCATTCACCACTTACGATGATGCAATATATCCCCGTTCATGAAGCAAAACGAGTAAATATTGTCGTCGTGAAACAGTACTAAAATCAGAAATTCACATTCTATCTACAAGATCTCTATGAACGAATCCATCTGAGAAATTCCAATTAATTCGGACATATATCATGTTTTTAAGTATCTGAACGGTTTTGTTTTGCAGTTTTAACTTATATGATATAATTTGCAGTATATTTTCATATTCCAGAGTAAATTTAGCGATATTATGTCTTTCCAGTAAAAACAAATGGGAAATTGGATGAACGAAAGCTAATGAAAACTGTATCTTCAGTTTTCTTGTCGAGTGTACATGTCACGGAATTTTTGAATCAGGAGTCAGGACTAGGCCTATGGTGAATGAGTGATAGGTAATGACAATAATCATGAGGAGGAGGGAAGGCAGGTAGCGAGATCACTGAGCTTTGAACAATGTCAGCTTTTTTAATCTTTCGATTACTGCATGAATATAATACGCACTACGTTTTTCAGGAAAGACTGAACAAAGTGAATTTTCCATAGTGTTTCCATTCATTTTCCTCTTACAGAGATGAAAGCTTTTTCTTAAGTGTGTTTTTTCCTTCAACTTGTGTACGATGAATACTTTTAATGGAGAACGAGAGATTTTTGAAAATACCTTTTAAATCTTTGATCGGTGTTTAATAAATAGGCCTATCTTTGATGGAGAGGAGATTCCAATCGGCTTGCTTTTCTTTCCTTTATCGGATTCCAGTGAATACCATTGATGGAGAGGGAGAAGGTTTTAATAATACTTGCATTTTCCCCCTTTGTTCTGTATCTAAAGAATGCATTTAATTTGAAATTATTTCAGTCACATCGGCTTCATTGCCTATTTCTTTTTTTATAACAGTGGAGTTCACTATTGTAAAACCCTTACATAAACATCACATCTGCATATTTCACAATACTGGAACGGTAAGGCATTGCCTGCAGTTTCTTGCTCACAAAATGAATAAGGATTCTGACACTTGTAACCTGAACACACTCTTGCCAGAAAAGTTTAGAATAACAAGTGAAATGATCAGCTCCTTTCTCCATCCCTCTCCCATAGCCTTGTGTACTCCGATATCCCTTGTGTGCCACCTTACTTGGCCATTTAATGATAACGATAATTCTAAAAAAATCACCTTAACGACAAACGACGCCTTAAAATGCACATGTTTATAGAAAATGTTCTGCTTAGAATGATTTTTCGTTTCATTTCCCTAAATATTTGCATAAACTCGTGTTACACCCTGTCACACACACACACACACACACACACACACACACACACACACACACACACACACATATATATATATATATATATATATATATATATATATATATCTTGAAATTCCACAATGGTCCGTGGGTGAAGTGTATAAGAGTTCCTAACGTGAAAATGAAATGAGGTACCAAGACTTCAACTTTTACTCCAAAGTCATCTTCAGCGTACTAAACAATTTTAAGAAAACAACTAAATACAAAAAAGCAATATGAGGTCACAAATAATAATAAAACAAGTCAACAGCCTACTTAAGTATGCAAATAAATATTGTTCAAAACAGAAAATGTACTTAGCGGAAATATGCAGTTACTACAAATCGCGGTACAAAACTATCTTTTTGTAAAATATCTAACAACTCGTTTAACCTTTAAATCATCAAGAATAAAGCTTTTCAACAATTCGACCATCTTAAAAAGACCGTCGCTCATATTCATGTTGCTAAAAGAACTAATGAGGCATCCTTCAATTAAAAATTTCTAAATGGTTAGCAGGCATCCTTTCTCCCTTTTTAGGCACTTTTTCTCCCAGTCACATTAAACATTCGGAAGATTTTTGTCACAAATTCAGAGAAGCAAATATACCACTTCACAACATAAAACTTTTAAGCCTTGACGTACATTCCCTATTCACAAAAGCACCAGTACAGGACGTTCTTCAGTTTTTGAGGGAAAAATTATCCCCCTATTTAGATAATTTCCCATTAGTGCTTGACAAAATAATAAAGTTAGTTAAATTATGTGTATCTAATAACGTATTTTCATTTGGGGAACCATTCTATAAGCAAACATTTGGGTGTAGTATGGGTGGTTCTTTAAGTCCTGTTTTAGCCAATCTGTACATGGTATACTTTGAAACTACAGTAATAAATGCAATAAAACCTAAAAACATGCTGTGGATGAGATATGTAGATGATATTCTAACATTTTGGGATAATAGATGGGGCAATTCTAATGAATCCCTTTCAAAATTAAATGCATTAGTGCCCAACATCAAATTTAAAGTTGAATGGGAAACAGACAACAAAATTCCTTTTCTTGATGTTTTAATAATCAGAGACACGACAGAATACAAATTTACCATATACAGAAAACCAATGTTCTCACTTTTATACATTTACTACTTCAGCTATCACGACATTCCTATCAAGATAGGCGTAGCCAACAACGTATTCGTAAGCAACTTTCGTCTTTAAGGTATCCTGATCATATAATTGAGAAAGCAATTCACAAAGCAAACGTAATATTCTACCGACCTCCTCAGGACAAGACCAGAGACACACCCAACAATAAAATAAAAATTATACACCTGGTCAGGATTAAGATGGTGACCCAAACCCTCGGAAAATCTAACCCTTTTGCATTTACTTACCCAAATGCCCTAGCCAAATCCCTGATTAACGTCGAACAAAAGACATCCTCCAAGGACACAGGTATTTACGAAATCCCATGCCTGGACTGCGACCAATCTTACATCAGATTTACAGGAAAGTCACTTCCCCAGAGATTAATACAACATAAACGGTCAGTAAGGTTTGGACAACAGAACTCGGCTATTTTCAACCATATAAATGAACATAACCATAGAATAAAATGGAGTTTGTCACATACAATTTATAGCAGCAACTGCCAGTACAAGAGTCAAATGATGGAATCGGCTTTGATTAAACAGAGGCAGGTAATGAACATCTCAAAAAGAGCATGGGAATCAGATATTATCAACAAGATGTTCATTCAACCAACGCTAAAGAATATTAAAGGAAGATTATCAGCGGGAGTGACCTAAATTGGCTTACCTGTGGATGGACCTCTTGGTATAAATACCACCTTTCCTGTAACTTTTCTCATTCATATACCTGAAGAGGGAGGCAGCAGTCTCTGAAATATAGTGTTTTCTCTCTATATTTTGTTGTTTTTATGGGCTTCTTTTATTAGATGGAATTCTGTTGTAACAGAACATTTTTACCGATATATCTATATATATATATATATATATATATATATATATATATATATATAAAACCATATTATCCACAGCCTAGTCATGGATATCACTCTTGACATCTCTCTAGGTAGAGAGCAAAGTTCATCACAATACATTCTACACCGTTAAAGAACATATGTAATTCTTAATTTGAATGGGTCAGTTTGCAAACCATATTAATGATGTTAATTTGACGATTCTTTCTTAATGATAAATAATACAAGCTCCACACTAAACTCGATAGTAAGAACACCAGATGAAACCGCTACTAAAAGTACAATTAAGTACCAATCGTTTGGTTATCAAGTAAACGCTTAGCTTAGTTCTAATTCCAATTCTTATAGGGTAGTAAGTGGCTGCGAATTAGCATTGTCCTAAACTGTAAATATCTGAGGTAAACTGTGTTCTGTGCAATTGCAACCTAATTGCACCAAGTCAAAACTTCGAATACGGAAATATCTCCAGATGAAAATTTTAGCAAAAATATCGTTGAATCATTAAGCTGTAATTATGCCAGCACTGACTGTTGCGAGAAACCTTTCAAAACCTATAACGAATTAGTAGGAAAAGAAGGAATCACAACAGCGAGTCCTGGTTAGAATTATCTTAACGTTAACGAGGGAACACGAAAGTTTACTGCAAATCTTTGAATTTAATTTACCAAAACGCATGCACTCTCTCATGGGTAAAGTATTGATAGTATGGACAGGCAAGGTTGTGAAACTCTACGGACGTTACATCCAGTATTTCACTTACCCCCAACCAGGGTTCATTTATGGCAGGAGTGTTGGAAAATTTTGATTGTGGAAAACTACTTAGAGTTAGGAACTCATATCAACACGAAAAGTATTTTATGTACCATGAAATTCTGTAAAAACATACGGTGATATACAATCCGTATTCCATTTATCCATAGGAGCTGCGTAGTCTTATATTATTATCGGACAATACAAAAAATCTACGAGGTTAACAACCAGTATTATATTAACAATAGTTCGAAACATGCATACTACTAAGTCGTAGGGGATCGATCGAGTAACGAGCACATTTGAAGTCGGAAGAACTGACGGGAAGAAGTGATTGGCCGTCTGGAAGTGAGACACAACACAAGCTTATAAAGAGTCACTGACTGTTCACATTTGTTTTACCACAACATTTGTGTAATAAGGGAAAGACGAGCCAATTTTAAGGCGTGATATATTATTCTAAGTTATGGAAATCAACAATTTTAACAACTCACTTTGATAATGGCTTTAATCCGATAAAATGTTTAATCTAACCATCTGGTGATCTTATGACACTAATATGACATGGAAACGAATACATATCCTTGTTACTAAAAAGCAAAGGAATTACTAGTAGGAAATGCAATATTACACCTCACGTAATACACTTTCATTACGGAAAAGCAAGGAATATTATAAAGGAGAGAATGTACATGAATACGCAAATGTAGTCTGCTTTTAACTGAAATCTATGTCATAAGGAATATTACTTCCAATAATTATAGAAGCATTGCCATAATTTTACTGAAATACATATATCTGTAATTCTTTCGCTGGTAATACTGAATCTAATAATGCGCATTAATAGTCATTGCTCCAGGCATGTGTAAGGGTCACTTATACTGATTTAACTTCACATTTAATTTCTTTTCTTACACATGCTTTTCCAACTCACGTATACTTGTAACTTTTCTTTCTTATCATTATGAGCATACCGTAGTCATTTATCTTACAAAGCTGCACAATACAATTTTCTACACATTTCTTAGTCCATTCTCTCTTCCAATTCACCCATTCTTTTTTGCAAAAAAAAAAGAAAGAAAAGAAAAGTAATTATGAACGTCCTTCAGTAACAATGGAGAATCATATCATCAAGTCACATCTTGGAGAGATAACATAAATACCTAAACATCCCAAAAGATCAGTACTTGAGCTATCTATCATCTCTTTACACATTTAATTCGTTTCCTTCATCGCCAGAGCTTAATCAAAGACAAAAATGTTTATTACTACCTCCTTCTGTACGGCTTATTTGGCTCGTTTTTCTTTTCACTAAACATGGTGTTCTTTGATTCTTTTTGTTGGTATTATTTTGGAATGTGTTCCTACTCCACTTCAGTATTTCTGTAACACCAGTCATAATTCCACTTCTCACATTTATTCTCCATACGTCAGAGATGCCCAACACATTTGTGTTACTCTATTGCTCGGTTCTATCTATCAATATATATGTATATTTATATAGAGGAATAAATATGCTAGTACTCAGTTACAATCCTTGTTTTCCTAAACATGATAAGGAAAATTTACCTCTCTACGCTGAGATATATTTCGTTTATGAAAGTCAAAATAAGCATTGAGGAGCAAATGAAAACTCTTGATGCATGAAGTGATTTCCCTTTAGAATTTGGCTAACGTAAACTGATCTTACTCCCGAAGGAAATCAGCTAAGAGGACGAGACCAAGACAATTCAACGCCGCTATCTCTCTTACCTTTGAAAACTGCGTCATTCGCAGAAGACCGGAGAACTGGTCTATTAGTTAACAGAATAAATGCCGGCAAACTGTGCATTATTTATGTAGTCAGGCTAATGTAGCACGTTTAGTGACCACATTTTCATGAGCATATGTACACGAATATACGTATAACTGAATCTGTTCCTTACAATCCCCATCCGTAGTGATACCTACGTATATGTCATCGGTCAATTATACGGGCTTTATGTAACCTTACTTTTATATTTTCCGTCAGTCTGCTGGTAAACGACTGTCGAAGAGCATAGTATCAGTCTCGTTGTTTCACTTTTCCGTGTCTTTATTTACACACTACAGTATATATAAATATATATATACATATATATATATATATTATGCATATATGATATATATATATATATATATATATATATATATATATATATATATATATGCATATATATATATATATATGCATATAGTATATATATATATATATATATATATATATATATATATATATATATATATATATATATATATGTGTGTGTGTGTGTGTGTGTGTGTATATATATATATATATATATATATATATATATATATATAGTATGTATGTAATGTATGTGTATATATATATATATATGTATATATATATATATATATATATATATATATATATATATATATATATATATACATACATACTATCTGCATGCATATAAACATTATATATGTAACACACACACACACACACGCACACATGTATGTATATTATATATTATTTATATTTATATATATACTATATATATATATATATACATTATATGTGCGATCGATTTGCTTCACAAGGAAATTGAAGAAAGTTGTGAGCAAACCGCATATTCTAGCATCCTCATGAAAAAGAACATCAAAATATTAAAGGTGTGTATATATATGTATGTATGGATGGATGTATGTATGTATACATGTATAATTTATATATATATATATATATATATATATATATATATATTTCTATGTATCAATCTATAA
Source organism: Macrobrachium nipponense (assembly GCF_015104395.2). NCBI lineage: Eukaryota > Metazoa > Arthropoda > Malacostraca > Decapoda > Palaemonidae > Macrobrachium > Macrobrachium nipponense. Next base: position 136,175,973 of record NC_087202.1, on the reverse strand, counting down.
TAGCAAAAGCAAAACTCGCGGGCAAAACAATACATCTTTCTAATATAAATATAGGATGTAGGTCGGACACCATCATATTATTTATAAATTCCCAATCCATCTCCAAACTCATGGTTTGAAAGTGATATCTGGTCTCTAGAGAATTATATATATGAGAAATATATCACTAAGATCTCGTCCCCGTTACTTGGAACTATCTCAGATTCTCATATATATAATTCTCAAGATTTAGTTGATAAATTAAACAAAATTACTCTTTGCCCCACTGATAGATTCGTTAGTTTTGATGTATGTTCTCTTTTTACTAAAGTCCCTATAGACTCTATTTTAAAATATCTTAGTAATGAACTAACACAGCATGAATTACCTCTACCTGTAAGTCACATTATGTCACTCACTAGGTTGTGCATTTGTGATTATAAGTTTATATTCAATGGTGAATTTTATCAACAAATATTTGGCATGGCAATGGGCAACCCTTTATCACCACTCCTCTTAAATTTGTACATGGAATTCTTTGAAAAACGCTACTTACCTAATATCATTTATATTCCTTTAAAGTGGTATAGCTATGTTGATGATATTTTAGCTGTTTTGCTTGCTGGTATTGATGTAAATGATTTATTCTCTAAATTAAATAACCAGGTATCATTGATTAAGTTTACTTTAGAACTGGAAAAAGACAATTGCCTCCCTTTCTTAGGTGTTTTGATACATAGAGAACCATTTCAATGTAAATTCAGTATTTATAGGAAACCAACCAACAACTTAACTTATGTTCATTTCTATTCAGGCCACCATCTAACATCAAAATAACAATTTTTTCTTTTATGTTTTCACGAGCATTGCGCATTGTCAGTCCCCAATATTTGGATCAAGAAACTGAATACATAAGAAAAATAGGGAAAAAGTTATATTATCCTTCACATATATTAGATATTTGCTATAATAAAGCCCACAAAACGTTTTATAGTGTAAGTAACATAGAGAAAGAAACTTCTAAGAACATTCTCAGTTTGCCTTATGTTAACGGATTTGAAATCATTAAATCATTGTTAAAATCCTTTAAGGTCAACCTTGTTTTTCCTATAATAACCCACTAAATGGAATGTTAATAAAAAATGGCCCCAGGGAAAGCAACAACATAATATATAAAATTCCATGCATGGAGTGACTCTCCTTTTATCTCGGACAATCAAGCAAGGGCTTAGAAGTGAAAATAAAGCAGTATAAATATTCTGTCAAAATTTGCCAAAAATGTAATTCAATATTCATTCATTTAAGTGAAAACAACCACTGGATAAATTGGATTGGTAGTTCAGTACTGAAAGATCAAAAGATGCCTTATCACGAAATCATTTAGAATCTGCCATAATACAACTTACTTCCCTTTGTAATTTTAATATTAGTCGTGGCCTGTATCATTTAGACCCCTGTATTTGCAGCTTGTTTAAGAATGACCTCAAAGATACAATGACAGACTTATATACAAATTAGTTGGCTTATAGATATTTTCTTTGAATATGTATGTTTAATATGTTTTGTGAATAAGTTTTTGTTTACCAAAGATCTGAATGTGGTCAGTTACCGCCCTATATAATCCTTTAATTGTCTTGTCCCTGTGTCTGAGCAGTTGTACTTAATCTTTTTGGTCTTAAATTGTACCCATTTTTATGCTTGTTTGGGAAGGTTACTTATTCTCCAGGTGTGTTGGATTCTGGGAACTAATTTCCTTATGATCCCTATCTGTCATTTATACGACCCTTCCTTGTTCACTCAGTTTCTCATGTTTGTCAGTCTGTCTGCTAAGTAAAGGACGTCGAGTCGAAAGATCTTGTAGCTACTCCAGTGTTTATCTCTCACTCGTGGCTTATACCTTTATATATATATATATATATATATATATATATATATATACTATATATATATATATATATTATATATATATATATATATGATTTACACCAGTCTCACTAATGTTTAATTACCTGATTTATTGCAATTCCTGTTAGCTCCTTTCACTTACATTAAGCTAATATGGAACGAAGATGAAATCTGGAAAAAATGAGTCTCCAGTATTAAGATCTATCTCCAAATACACGTTAAAATCATTGAAAGTGACAGGAAGACATTGCAGTGAAATGCACAAACACACGAACGCGCGCGCACACACACATACATGCATACATACATACATAATACATACATACACACACACACACATACACACACACACACATATATGTATATATATATATATATATATATATATATATATATAAATATATATATTATATATTGCATTGTCTTCCTGTCCCTTTCAGTGGGTTTAACGCGTATTTATTTACCGTCTGAACATTTTGTTCAGTTCAACATTGATAACTAGTCATGAAATTTAAATGATTCAGGCAAATTATCGTTGATATATAAAACAATAGTGAAACCATTTGTTAGACAAAGATAGTTTCCCCTCCCTTTTCTATATTTCCTTTAGACTGGGCTCATTGATCGCTTTACAACGCTTTTTTTGTATTACGAAAAGATAAATATTTAGTTCATTAAGTGCAAAAAAATGTTTTTACTTAAAATACTATTCACTTGCATTGCAAAGCTTTGTGCATCGGAATACCAGAAATTATTTGGGTTTCTGTGATTTATATTAAAAAAAAGAAACCACAATTTATGAGTTTCATAATACGAAAATTCATTTGCCATCAAAGACCAGAGTTTAATATTAGTTCCATTTTTATTTCATTGATGAAAGCAAATACCAATAACATACTCAAATCAATAAGCAACCGTTATTTTTAGATTCTTTGCAATTCTTGTGTGGTCGTCCTTTGTCTTTGGTAAATAAAATCATCCAAAAGATAAATAAAATATGCCCTCTCTCTCTCTCTCTCTCTCTCTCTCTCTCTCTCTCTCTCTCTCTCTCTCTCTCTCTCTCTCTCGACTATGCCATTCCATAAAGAAGTCATCGTATACTAAGAAACTCACTTTTTTGTGGTTTTGTTAGGCAGACACCGGATGCAATGGCGTCATAGATTAATGAATTACAACAAAGTCTAAATCTGACTTCTCTGTGCATTTTATATCAGGCAGATATATTTTCAAAACGAGAACAAGTACGTGATAACTAATGTACAGGTTAGATGATTTTGATCTTGTAAATATAAATTTGATTTATGCTTTGTAAAAGTCAGATTTAAATCCCGTCAACAAATTTAATTAACCACCCAAAAAGGTCACAGAATCCGCTGAGCATTAATTCATGCAGTATTTATGTTACTGAACCGATTTTAGCTTTAGAATCAATTCATGGAGCAGGCCATTACAGCCATAAAAAGTATAGATTACTAATCCTTCAAGTGTGCATAACTATACATTTACGTTCATTATTAAATAAAATACTTTAAATATCTTAGATACCGTCAGAAGTAACTGTTTTGAACAAGCTAGTTTGGAACTAGCTGTTTTGGACAACCCTTTTTAGAACTAGCTATTTTGGTACACTAGCTATTTGGGTATGCTAGCTATTTTGGAGTTATCTCTTTTAGACTAGATATTTTGGAACTAGCTGTTTTGGGTTTCATCCGTTTATGCAAATACACTGTAATGATACCAGGTATATAGTAGGAGGAAATGAAAAAAATGTTGGTTTAGATGTTTTAAGGTGTTTGGTCAAGTGGAAAGATTGAAAGCTTACATGCTGGCAAAAAGAGAGCGTAAATTGGAAGTGGTGAGATGCATGAGGAGATGAAGTCCTACAATGTATTAGAAGATGGGAGGGGGGCAGGGGGCGGGAGGAACCGTAACAGCCAGATACCAAGAGTGCATGCAAGATAGCGGTGAGTGGAGCAGAGTGGGTATCGGAGTTCTACGTTCTACTGTTGAGCCTCGTGTGTGTGTGTGTGTGTATATATATATATATATATATATATATATATATATATATATATATATATATATATATATATAATATATATATAGTAAAAAGGGGGAATGTTCAGACTCATCATCTTTAACTTCCTTAGATACAGAGAGTCCAAGTGACAAGACATCTCAGCTTAAGAATGCTGATGTATCTTTTTGGGTGGCGTGATGGTGTGATTCTTACCTAAGCATATCAGTGCCATGAGAGCTTGTCCAAGGTGCCTTTGAAAACTAGCTGCAACCAGTTACCTGAGGAGTGGACGAAGAGTGCGAATTCATGTGTACGTGTACGAGCTATGTCCGTTCTTAATGGCAGGTATTAGCCAGAACAATGGAGACGGTGGCCTTGGAGAGAAAGAGCGGATAGCTCTGCAATGTTTCTTTATTAAGTGCTTTGAGATTCTAGCTGGAGATGGGTAAGAGTTACTGTGCTTTAGCCAAAGAGTGGCTTACTGTGTTTTTGATATATTGTAAAGATGTTCTACTTCATTTAATCTTTTGACTTTGTCTTTACAATTGTGTATGCTCATTAGTGTGTCCCTCCTGTCTTTTAAACAGGCGGGTCTAGGAGAGGGGACTAAGTGTCCTAGTGAGGGGACTGTGTGGAGGAAACTATATTTTGGAGAGGAGATAATTGGTGTGACTAATTACTGATTAAGACTAATAAAATACCGGGGGTTATCTAAGTTACTTCAACTGTGAGTTATCATTCCATTAATTATCCTGTAAGAACCTGAGTTATTCATTTAGTACTTTGCTTCCAATAAATGTCTATTTTTGTAGTTCTGACTCTGATTTGACGACCTTATGAATGGAGAGAGAGAGGTTGCGAGTCGAGAGAGAGAGAGAGAGAGAGAGAGGAGGGGAGGGACAAGGTGTTACCAGTTCACCTTCCGCTTATGGCCTAACGCTTACCAAATGATATATATATATATATATATATATATATATATATTATATATATATATATATATATATATGAAGAGTCTACTGGTCACTTTTTTTTAACCAGATACACAGGCAATTGTAATAGCCTCAATGCCCTCTTAACTTCTTGAATTCTTTGCTCTTTTTCGGATATGCTTGTCGCTACAAAGCCTGAAGATCGAAGTTCAAAGAAATTTGAAGAAGATATTGTGATGTCCAGTCCTGGAAAACGAACCCAGGTCCAATAATCACAATGAGGTCACGTTGCCGTGGTCAGGTCGGCAACGTGACCTCTGTGATTACTGGACCTGGGTTTGTTTCCCAGGACTGGACATTATAACTTCTTCAAATTTCTTTGAACTTGGATCTTCAGTCTTTGTAGTGACAAGCATATCTGAAAAAGAGCAAAGAATTCAAGAAGTTAAGAGGGCATTGTGGCTATTGCAATTGCATATATATAATATATATATATATATATATATATATATATATATATATATATATATATATATATATATTATAGTTTATGTAATGGAGGGTGACACTTGATTCATGGACATTCAAGAGAAACTCATAGTTTTAGAATATATGCCAATCTATATGCACAAAAACACACACATACATATAAATATATATTTATCTGTGGGCTAACTTAGATTAATATATAGGATATAAAGACAAGTTTCAGTTTCATTTTAACATATCGAACCATATGACCAGTTGCCATATGACGTCTGCTCTACTAACCCGTCAATCAACGTCAATCAAATTTATCCGCCTCCCGCTTTACCAGTTCCTTCCACTCTCTCTCTCTCTCTCTCTCTCTCTCTCTCTCTCTCTCTCTCTCTCTCTCTCTCTCATCGGGGCTTATGCGTTCCCATAACCTCTGTCCAACAGTGGGACAAATATTTGGATATATATTTATATATATGTGTGTGTATATATATGAACGTTTTTGGAGTTTGTATTGCCAAGCTTCTATATCTCTTAGGGTTAACTCTGGTTTTCGTTTTTATGGCAGAGTCTTGACTAATTTCAAAGGCAACGCATTGCTCCCACAGTTTACTGTGTAATCTTGAAATGTGTTCTATAGCGTTTCCAGCCTTCAAGGAGAGATAACAAAATCGGTTGAATAGATTTCTGTCTCAGGCCAGTAAATGAAATTTTAACTGGAGAACAAATTAAGGGAACTATGTTATTCCACCTTTCCTGGAAAACGTATTTCCTGCTTCAACAGGCTTTTTTCCCCTTATATTTGGTCTCACTCCAATTGGATAACTTGTTCGATGCGGCTTTTTAATAATATGACGAATTTTAAACCAGGTTTTATCTGGGTCTCAAGGATGTGATGGTATAGAATAACAGATGCCATAAGTTGGTCTTCTGTGTAATTACAGGTAAAATAAGTACGTGACACATACAAAATGAAGCACAAGCACGCACAATATATATATAGTATAGATATATATATATATATATATATATATATATATACATATATGTGTGTTGTGTGCTTATATATATATATATATATATATATATTATATATATAGTATATATATATATATATATATATATATATATATATATGTATATATATATATATATATATATGTATATATATATATATATATATATATATATATATATATATATGTGTGTGTTGTGTGCTTATATATGAAATATATACAAATATATATATCTTACAGGTATAAATTGATGTGTTAGTGAATTACATACTGTACAGCTGCTCTTGCTTTGAGACAGAGAGCGCCTTAGAGACAGCCTTCTTGAATGAAGGAATCTGATGCGTGTGCGTTTTAAGCTGGTGGCTGTCCGTACTGTTGCCACGGGCGGTTTTGAGGTGTGGTGGGCATGTACATTCGTTTGTACGTATATCATAGGTCTGACCGAGGGAACACCAAGTGTCGAGAGGAAACCCCATCTCAAGGTATGGCACATATTTTAAAAGACTTAGAAACAGTTGCCTTTGAAAAGAGAGAAGTGTGAAGTGTATCCCTTTACTTAATATTGTGTTATAAGAAATGCAACGAATATATCTTTATTACGGATGGGCTCTATACCATGATACTAGATATGGGATTCTCTAAACTTGACTAATATGTAATAAATACATTTATTCAATTTACAGGATCTGTAAATATAAACCAATGACCTGAGGTCATGGCATTAGGAGGGTCCTACGTGACCAAAGCAGATCTAGATTACGCTATGCGCTGTCTGCAGTAGCCTGGTCTAGCTCAGAGCTTTGTCAACATTTTATGTTTATGATAACTTTGCACAACAACTTCCATGGGAAGCGGTTGACCTGTTAACCTACGCCGGAAACTTGTAACTTCCGAGCCGGTGGACTACGTATGTTTTTATATGAATTGCTGAGATAGCTAATGTTCCGCTATCGACGCGATGCTTTAGAATGGCAGTTCCGCGCCAACCATCAAACATATCGGTCTTCCGACCGAGCTGCATCTCCTAGTATGGAGTTACAGAATAAAGTTGTTATCTTTGTTCAACTTGTCTGTTTGAATCATCTCCTTTAGTTAAGAAGATCCACTCTACTAAGATATCCCAAGGAGATGGGAGGAACCAGAAATACTTACGAATGACAGTCGTAAGGAGAACACAAAAAAAAAAGTCTATCGCCAAGCGAAGAGACTTAAATGTGGTGGCAGCGTATAACGAAGAATAAAATTAACAAGACCCATAATCAGCCGACGAAGGTCTACAAGAACCAACTTCCACCTTCAACATCAAAACTAAACAGAGGAAACGGGATCTTCAATCAACGCAACAGCTTATGAAGACGCAGATATGTCCTTCATCGAGAAGAATACAAGCATTAACACCGACGTTTGAGCGACTGTTGTCACTTATCTTCGAGAATCTACACCGGACGAGAGCAGCATCGAACATCACGGAAAGAAGAAAACAAACACAGGAAACATCACCCGATCACGAGCAAGGACGCAGAGAGTACAGCTAGAGGCAGTAGTGCAAGGACGGAGGCTGTGACGTCATCAATCTTGGACTTCTCCACGCATCGTGCACCGAGATAAGACCGTGACTCATCAACACGACTTCCGACGCGAGACTTAGACAGGAACTGAGACGTCATCCCATGTCAACAATCCTTCGCAATATAATCTGGAGCTAAGTACCATTTTTATCTATTCAGGTCTTTACCTCAGTGAAGTGTTGTTCATCAAGAGTCGATCATCCAGTATTCTGGGGGTGAGTTGTTCGCCATATTAATCTTCCTTCATTACAGAATCAATCTTCAACTACGAGTTCTCGCCCGCAGATTAATTTTTTTCTCTTCTCGTTGTTGTTAATCGTTTCTTGCAGGAATTCTCCGTATAATATTTTATCATATTATCTGTATTTTTGTATCTTTTGGGGATTTTCCTATTATTACACAACTTATACAGTACATTGCATATACGTTTACGTAGTGGTCGAGTGTACTCTTATAGATATTTTGATAGGATTGCAAGGAATAGAAGTGATAAGAAAAAAGTGAAAGTCGAAATGGCAACTACTCCGGCTCGGCAACCCCAATGTGGTGACTCTCGTTAGCGCTGAGGTCAGCAATTGTCCCTTTTCAAAGTCGGGTCAATGGGTTCCTGCCTCAAAATGTTGAGGATGGATCTCATCTGTAGACGCTCATTTAAATGCAAAAAGCATCACAGACCCAGCAGTACAATTACAGGAGGCCAAGAGCTTCATAGACTTTGCAAAAGGAGACGCAAGTGCGTATCTAAGGGGGGTTTCTTTCCAAGAGGCGCTTACATGGGAAGAGTTCAAAATCAGATTACGTGCCGTGTATGGGGGTGAAGAGGCTTTAGATGTAGTATTGGCATTGAGAAATATCCTTAACCAAGCCTCCATGACTCAGCTTAATGTTGTCGAGCGGGCGGCGCTAATTGCCGACCGGCTAAATGTAAATCAGGATAGTTTAAGTAACTCCGGGTGTGTTACGAGTGCCAAAATCAAAGTGAAAGATTTTATCCGTTTGATCTACCTTACGTCTATCACTGCAATGTTGCCTGAAGCGTTAGTACGGTGTTTTGATAAAAAATTGCAGCCCGACAGTACGGAATTAGATGTGTATAAACAAATCAAAAAACACATGTCTAAATGTACCGACCTAGATCCTTCGCTCATTCAAGTTTTTGCAAAAAAAATGAGAACAACGCCACAACAAGTAAATGTGGTACATAATAATAATCAAGTTGCAGGGATGGTTTGTTATAACTGTAAACGACCAGGTCACATGATTTCAGACTGTCGGACGCGTTTTTGTTCAATACACAATAGTTCAACTCATTCATATAACCGTTGCTACTCGAGGAATCAACAGCAGAATGCTACAAACACGCAACCAGTTGCCAGTGCAAATAAAAAGAAGGGTCCTCAGTACTATAAGAAGAAACAACCAAACGGAAATTCTGCACAACAGCAGAAACAAACAAATCGTGCTTCAGGTACCTCTGTTCCTGGGCCGTCTAGCCAGAACTCGCAAGGGCAAGCGAATTTTCAAGGTGTGATAAACAAAACAAATACCACGTAGTTCACTCCAAGGGGGGAGAGGGCGATGTTGGGTCATCAATATCAACATCTTTTGTATCAAATAATCAGTTTAATCATTTATCAGATCATTGTGAGGCAATTGATTTTCCTATGAAACACACGGCCGAATCCAAAAATCTGTGCAGGTTCCCGTAGATTTGCAACAAATTCATGCAATTATTAGTCAAAACGAGTTGCGACCAACCATTACATGCAGTAAATTTGGACCATAAGTCATTTACTTGTTCTTTGATTCTGGTAGTCCACGTAATATCATGGATTTAAGGACTCATCATTTACTCTTTTCAAATTTCCCTATAGAAAAGTCCGGAATAAGGCTCTCAGGCATAGGGAATAATGAATTAAATGTTGTGGGCGTAAACTCATGTACAGTACAAGGTCGGTAAGCGCAAGTTTGCTGATACCTTTATCGTTGTACAAAACATTAATATGTATCCCGCAGTAATTATCGGATACCCGTCTATGGGCAACTCAAAATATTATCTTAGCACCTGCCAAAACACGGCGTGTATATCAAAGGAAATTCTATAGGTCTTCTAATACCCTAAAATCAGTTTTAGATAATAAAGAGACAGACAGAGTTGTCACTTACATTACAGAACCAATCACCTGTCTCATGAACCAAGAAATAATACAGGCAACCCAACAGAACTCTCGCTCACCCGTAATATCAGCTTGCACGCAAACTCTCGAGCCTAACGTAACTTCGAACATATTGTGCGTGTAAAGAGAACCCTTGCCAAGATCTGAAACATTAATCCTTTCCGAAACTCTGAAAACACACGGATTATCCGTCACACAAGCCATTTATACAGTCGGCTCACAACAACAATGTAACATCGAAGTCTGTAATCATTTGAATACCACTTTAGTAATCCACAAAAATCAACATATCTTGGATGCCGAAGTTTATAAACATCGCATTCTTACCGTAGCTGAGATAAATCACGGCTCAATCAGTTGCGGATGAATCCCTTTTGCAATCTATAAAGAACAAAATCAATAGGACATTCAAGAAGAAGAAATTCAGCAGAAATTCTTGAATCTTTTAACTAAATATCATGATGTTTTTTCCACTACGGATGGAACCTTAGGAAAAACGGATGTCATCGAGCATCAAATAAGGCTCAAGGACAAACAGAAAGTAATCTATGCACCTTCGTACCGACTTCCTATGAAATTTCAGAATGAGATAACAGAGGAAGTAGGTAAAATGTTAAAAGAAGGAGTCATTAGGAAATCAAACAGCCCTTATAATTTTCCGTTAATAGTAGTACCGAAAAAAAGATCGAACTTGGCGGATATGCGTAGATTTTCGTCGTTTAAATGAAGAAACAATCCCTGACAAGATTCCCAGTACCATGTACCGATGATATCCTATCTCTACTAGGTCAGAACAAATATTTCACAAGCTTAGACTTACTAAAAGGATTTCATCAGATTCCGTTGGAACAAGAGAGTATCCCATACACTGCCTTCAGCACAGCCAGGGGACATTATGAATTTTTGCGTATGCCTTTTGGTTTACGTTGTGCTCCTATAACTTTTACTCGTATGATAAACATCGTGTTTGGAGACTTGTTAGGAGATATCCTACATGCCTACATGGACGACCTAGTAATCTTTTCCACATTAGAAGAACATTTACGTAAATTAGAGTTAGTGCTACAAAGACTAAGGCAGCATAATTTAAGGGTAAAGATAAGTAAGTGTGAATTTTTAAAACAGAACTAGTCTATTTAGGTTTCACGGTTTCTAGTGAAGGTCTTAAAGTCGTCCATGATAAGGTGTCGGCTATCCGTAACTTTCCGATACCTACTAACGTCAAGGGAATACAGCAATTTTTAGGCTGTAGTGGCTACTATCGCCGCTTTATACGCAACTACTCAATCATAGCCGCTCCCCTAACCGATCTTATAAAAAAGGGCGTAGATTTCGTATGGTCTGAAATGCATCAACAGGCGTTCGATAAATTGAAAGATGAACTGTGTAGTTCTCCTATCTTGAAATTTCCTGACTTCGGTAAGGAATTTTTCATAGCAACAGACGCCTCAGACCTAGGAGTAGGTGGGGTATTGCTTCAACAATATGATAAAACAGTTTTTCCCTATAGCTTTTTATTCACGTAAACTGAGACCTTCCGAAAGTAAATATGCAGTAATAGACAAGGAAGGGCTCGCTATGTTAATTCACTCGTGCATTTTAAATTCATAATATACGGTTATCCCGTCAAGGTTCTCACTGATCATAAGCCCCTAACCGACTTCTTTAAAGGCTTTAGTCACAGCCCCAAGCGAACTCGGTGGCACATGCTCATTCAGGACTTTGGCGCGAGGATCGGGTATTTACCTGGGAAAGCAAATATCATTGCTGACGCATTATCACGCCACCCCTCTTCATCTTGTACCGAGCCATTAGCTGAATTAATAGATATCTCAACCTCCACGCCCATTGTTAAAACTATATCTGAACAGAAGATCTGGGCTGGAGTGCTGAACTATTACAGACAGAACAAAGAAAAGATCCGCAAATAGAAAAAATCATCATTGCGTTAAACGGAAATCCGAAGGAAAAGGAATACATAAAGTATAAGCAGCAGAATTATATCATAAGGGACAATATCCTGTGTATCCGTGACGAGGAAAACCCGCAACACACCGCAGTTGAATAACAACCAGGTGGTGGTGCCTATCTCACTCATACCCACTGTCTTAAAATGGTTGCATGAAAATCCACTGCATGGACACCCGGGTTATTCCTTGATGTCACAGAAAGCCAAATCCTTATTTTATTGGCATACGATGCTTACAGATATAAAAAAAGCACATAGCAAATTGTCGCACTTGTCAAGAATACAAAGGGCACACTAAGACACCTGTCAGCCTAGGGGCTTACCCCGTGCCAAATCAACCCTTTGAAAGAGTACATTTAGATTTATTAACAGGATTTTACGAGTCAGACAGAGGAAATAAGCACCTCCTAGTAATTATAGACGCTTTGACTCGATATACAGAACTTATAGCGCTTAAAACAAAAAACCGCGGTCGAGTGCGCTAGGAAGTTTTACGAGTGCTACATTTGTAAACATGGAATTCCACACATCATTATCTCAGACTCGGGCGGGGAGTTCAATAATCATTTCCTTAACTCCTTGTGCGAATTCCTTTGTATAAAGAAAATCAATACCATGATCTATCACCCAGAGTCTAATGGGCTAGTGGAAAGGGCAAATCGTAAGGTTTTAAAACATTTTAAGGGTCACATTAGGGGGGGCAGACCCCAACTGGGACATTGCCATACCTGCGGTAACTAAGCACACTTAATCACTCCATATCAATGTGTCTATTAAAATGACACCGCACGAGGCACTGTACGGTATCCCCGGCCAGAACGCCTTCCACATCTTAACGCCTACAACTATTTTTTATCAAATCCTCTAAAGGATGTTATGGATGCAAGCATAAGTCGATATAATATACTTCGTAAGAATCTAGAAGAAGCACAAATAATAATGAAAAAAATCATGATAGAATAGCTAAGCCAACTAGAACATATGCCGTGGGCGATCAGGTATACATACAAGTATACGTACGTAAAGGTTTAAATTATAAACTGACACCTAAGTTTGAAGGCCCGTTTAACATTTTAGAAAATTTAACGGCCAATAGAGTTAGGGTTCAAAAAGTATCCAAACCCACTGATGTGAGAATAGTCCCATTGGCACATATCAGAATCTAAAGAAAGGTAGATGGAGTGAGGGAAAAATGGTTGTATTTATGAAACTTGTATAATAATTTATATATATATCTATTAATCATATTGTATGTAACCTATTCTTTTACGCGAGTTATTACATATGTTTTACTCATTGCAGGTTTCAAAAATGAATCTGCTATTGTTGGGAGTGATATTGTGTATTCAGACATCTTTGTTGTATGGAAAGAGCGCTAGGCGCTAGACGAAAGAAATAGAATTTAATCATGGCTCGATTATCGAGAGAATAGATGATGTATTCATCGTGTCAAGTAATATTGTTATTATAGAAGTAGATATGCATGCGATTTTCTTGCCTGAAGATGACGTCCTTAACTTAAAGAATGACCTGATGAGGTTTGCTATTTCGCTTAAGGAAAATGCACGAACGTAATTTTCATGCTAACTCAGAGATTTCGCTAGCTCAAACACTAAGCGTCGCGGAAATGTTGTCTTATGACATACAAAATAAAACCGCCGAGGCAGAAGAACTTGCTCATGACCTGCTGATGTGGTCTGTGCGGCACAATACTCTCGAACGCCGCAACCCGCTTATTCTGGCTGGACTAAACATCTTAGGATCAGTTGCGAATCTAGGCTTAGGAATTTCAAATCGCCTTAAGATAAATAATCAAAATAAAAGAATTGAGTTTTTGCAACACAAACCGAATTGGCTTTGTCTGAACTTCGCAGCCAGTTATCTTCGATCAATCAAATAATGAGTATCGTTAATGAACATTCAAATAATATCGATCAGGTCATGGAAGTTCAACATTTGCTGGCTACGTTAGCTTACTATAGTTCGAAAATAGATCATATCCGTGTGAAAATATCACATTTTATTGAAAAGTCAAAAGATTACGTAGAAGCGATTACGTTAGCAACAAAGGGGTGTGTTATCTCCTCACCTCATGCCTATTAAAGATCTGACGTTAACTTTGGAAAACGGACGGGAGAAACTAGGTTATATTCCTTTATTAGACGCCCATAAAGTAGAGTTCTATTATAGCCTAATATCAGTCAGCGTTGAAAATTATAGAATTATGATCACAATTCCTTTTGATTCTTCCGATGCTTGGCAATCATACAAAATAGCACCGTTTCCTACTTTCATGACGAATAACTCAAATCCAGTAATATCCAATTGACGGGGCATGTACTGTTTCTTCTGATAAGAATGATTTACAGTCATAAAGACTTAGATAAACTCACTCACTGTTCAGAAGCCATGAATAATAAAATTTGTACAGCTGACCTCTTTTGAATTCTATCCTATATCAACGGATTCATGTGAGTTAGGCATAGTGCTAAACGGCTCTCTCTCTCTCATACAAGCGAAGGTTGTCTGGGGAAACTTTATCCCTTTTACGGTAATAAATTCAATTACAGGATGAATAATGGTTCCTGGATCCGTTATGATAAAGCCGGATCGACGTAGTGTGTCCGGACGGTACCTCCGCCATGCCCCTATCTTCGTAGCAGCCGATGGTTTTTTGTACGGGGACATCTACACACTACACCATCAGAGGGGTCAACACGATAATACGTGAGAAGGCGTTATTTGCGAACTACACTTGGGCATCCACAATCATCCCGTCACTACCTCTCCCATACAACGCGCGAGTGGCTCATCGTTTGACGCAACTGGCTGAGATGACCCACGCGTCACCGACTTATGTAGGTGGAGAAAATCTTCGCTACTACATTCTGCTAGCCGTGTTCAGCGTGACGGCCATATTGGTTATCGCCGTCAACATCTTTGCTTGGCATAGGCTGAGGCGTAAACAGAAGGATCTCCAAGGGAACGTATTGGCCCGTCTAGATGACGTACCCGTTAAACTCAAGTCGTTTGAGTTTAGGGCCGCCTGAACCTGGCCACTTCAGTTTGTGCCTAGGGAATTGTCTGGAATTGTGTTGTGTGTGAAAAGCGGTCCGTATGCTGGCAAAAATGTAGGACAAGAAAGACTCACGCCGTTGCATTTGAACAGTTAAAGAATCTCCCGGGCACCTCCTAAATAAAACATTATAGCCCAATATTATACATTAATATATTCCTAAAGGTATTTTTCGGGCACCTAATAAAATATATCAGCCCTATATATATTGCTTTTCTGCAGAATTACATAGTTATACTATTATACCATTGTACAATTATATTTATCTATTACAAAGAGTGACAAGTACTCTTTAACAATTATCCATGGTCATGCTATAATCATTATTTAGTAACCATTATTCTTAATCAGGTTACCTATTATCATATTAATCATGTATACATGTTAATCTTTTGATTTTTACCTTTTATTATTTTGGGGTACCTAATCATTATTATTACCAAACATGGATCTATATTTTCCATGCATTTATCTTTGTTTATGAATATGTCAACAAGGGTATGTAACAGAACCTTTTTATGCATTTAATCACTTATTATGTTATACCTAGACGTATGTTACGAGCACGCTCCTATGAAACAATGTTTAAAGTAATTTTTTTTTGTTATTCAAGGCTTGAATAGGTAGCAGTCCGAGCCTAATGTAATAAATACATTTATTCAATTTACAGGATCTGTAAATATAAACCAATGACCTGAGGTCATGGCATTAGGAGGGTCCTACGTGACCAAAGCAGATCTAGATTACGCTATGCGCTGTCTGCAGTAGCCTGGTCTAGCTCAGAGCTTTGTCAACATTTTATGTTTATGATAACTTTGCACAACAACTTCCATGGGAAGCGGTTGACCTGTTAACCTACGCCGGAAACTTGTAACTTCCGAGCCGGCGGACTACGTATGTTTTTATATGAATTGCTGAGATAGCTAATGTTCCGCTATCGACGCGATGCTTTAGAATGGCAGTTCCGCGCCAACCATCAAACATATCGGTCTTCCGACCGAGCTGCATCTCCTAGTATGGAGTTACAGAATAAAGTTGTTATCTTTGTTCAACTTGTCTGTTTGAATCATCTCCTTTAGTTAAGAAGAACCACTCTACTAAGATATCCCAAGGAGATGGGAGGAACCAGAAATACTTACGAATGACAGTCGTAAGGAGAACACAAAAAAAAGGTCTATCGCCAAGCGAAGAGACTTAAAAATATAATGTAACAATTGACATTTTGAGTCTAGGAGTGATTGCTTAGACTAAACCAAGAGAGTGGAATGATAACTTAATAGTTTTCTTTCTGGGACAGACTTGGGTTTTTATCACTATGACTTATTAATCATTTTGTTCTATTTTATGTTCATCTGCTTTGGGAAATAAATAGTGTATTTTTGAATTTATGTGAACTAATTAGCCTAATGACATGTTTGCAGATGAGGGCGCCCGCTGTCAACAGGTAACAAGTCAGTGTTTATAGTCGTGGCAGCAGTTTAACAAGCTTTTTATACATTTTATAGGCTGTAGGTACGCTAACAAAGAGACTGTTGACTAGTCAGACATATATTTTTT
This sequence comes from Macrobrachium nipponense, assembly GCF_015104395.2. Taxonomy (NCBI): domain Eukaryota; kingdom Metazoa; phylum Arthropoda; class Malacostraca; order Decapoda; family Palaemonidae; genus Macrobrachium; species Macrobrachium nipponense. The sequence goes on along the minus strand of NC_087202.1, from coordinate 136,159,297 downwards.
GGTAGGAAAAGGAGTTATAATCATGTCACAGGCAACTTGGGGTTCTATTTGCTGATTCAATGGTTTGGTGTGGTGTTCGAAGCGTCGGGTTACTTGGGTATGTCTCTGCATCTCAGTGTTAGCCGGTTAGTGATTCATGAAAACCAGTGTTTTAAAACCGTGAGGGGAAGAAGTTTAATTTTCGACATATTAAAGTGTTTCACGTGTGTGGTGAATAGGCTACGCATATTTGCGTATACGAATTCGGTTTCCAGTCATATGAAGATGTGAGTGTAATTTAATGTTTTCTTTCTTATTTTCTCGTTCTTTATTTTATTTTATTTTTATTCTTTTTTGTTTGTGATGAATTTGCTCAAAGGGTGTTTTTGTTTTGATGTCTCGAAATTCGACGGACATTGGGGTTTTTTGTAATAATATGAGTGGGTATTTTTGGTTGTTGTGAGTCATGCCCCGAGAGAGAGAGAGAGAGAGAGAGAGAGGAGAGAGACGACGAGAGATGAGAGAGGAAGAGAGAGGAGAGAGAAGATGAGAGAGATAGAGAAGAGGAGAGAGAGAGAGAGAGAATTTGAGTGTGTGAGTCTGAGCGGCGGGGGAGTTGTCGCTGGGTTGGATCGCTTAGCAAGCATTTTGCACCTTTTTTCGTTTTTCTATCCCCTCCCTATTTTTGTTGTTGTTTTTGTGGGATGATATACTGAGCGCGGGGCACATTTGTTTTTTTTTTTATTCATTATTGGGGGAAAATTTGTATTGATTTTTCTGGATTGGGTTTTGTGTGTATATAAATACATTGATGTTATTGAGATCTGGGAATCTTATAGAACATAAGAGCTTCTGTAAAGAGAGGAAAATGGTGGATGCTAAGAGTACTACAACGCTGCTACATCACTTAACGAACGTGAGTGCGGGCATGAGCCCATTCAGGGGAATCGTAGATGGTGTGTTGTCCCAGCCAGTGCAAATTTTTGTTGAAGGTGTGAATAATTATTTAAGCGCAAAAAACATAACGGATGATATAGAGGCGATTAGAGAGGTGAAAGCTTTGCTAGATTTCAATACAGGTGGCCTCTCTCATCGTTGCAGAAGTTTCCAATTTGCAAAATGTTGTACCTGGACTGATTTGCAAGGATTTTTGAAAGCAGCTTATGGCTCAAAGGAACACGGAGATATGGTGAGGGACTTCAGGGGTCTTTATCAAATATGGAATGGCACAAATAGCCTCGTAGAACATAGTTCAAAACTTTTTGACTCAATGGCAGATTGGGTAGGAAAATTGAAAACATCTAAATGGGTTACAGGAGGTACATAAACTGATCTATTTTTCGATGCTCTTGCACAATGTACCGGATGCAATAGTAAATAGCTTTAGCTTTGATGAAAAAATTGAAGCTACTTCGGACAAAGAATTACTTGATGCCCAAATTGAGAAACATATGTCTAAATGTCCCACTGTAGATAGTACAATTTTTAATGGGACAGGCCCGGGAAATAGGGTGCAAAGAGACAATTTTCTTCTCCCCATCTGCGTGCAAAAGTTGAATATAACAAAAGATCGGTCGATCAAAGGCAACAGCAATTGCGCTGTTTCAACTGCAACAAACCAGGACATACAAAGAAATTGTGTAGAGCTAAATATTGTGGAATGTGTAAGAGTACGGATCACTATTGGCAATCTTGTCCGTCTCAGATACGGAGAGATGTGAGGCCTACACCTCAAAATTCTGGAAGTTATAATGTGAGGACTTCCCAGGCAGGTCAAACCAGAGGGCAAAGGGATCAGCTAAATTTTCGGAAGGCCGATCAACAGAAAGGGTATAGGTGATTAGTGCGTGCCATTGTGGTCTCGTGGGGGACACTCCAGAGCCCAGGCCTATAGTTTATGGAACAGTAGGGGATGTGGATATCCCGATATTTATAGACTCAGGCGCGTCTCTAAATTTAATAGACTATAATTTGTATCAATCCATGTTCTCCAATTACTCTTTGCAACCCTCAACGGAGACGGTGTGTGATGTGCAAGCCCATAGATTAAATACCCTGGGTTGTGTTCAAATACAGTTTACTCTCGGTGACAGAGTACTAAGAGAACCATTTTTGGTAATGAAAGGAATTGCGTTGAGCAACAGACTTTTGCTGGGTCATCCTGTGCGTAGGAGACACAAGATTTCGGTCCATGTGGGTGTTAATGGGATAACAGTCGAAATACCTGGTGTTTTTCTTCCTTATGAGGACCTGATTAGAATGGAGGACATGGAGATTATTGAAAAAGGAGATGTGCTTGGTGATACTGATGGCGGTGATACGGGAGTTACGGAGAGTGGTAATATTAAAACCCACATTGGTGATATGAGAAATGGTTGCAGGGATTCTATCAGAGTTCACGGTGATAACAATGGTGGTGATGATATTTTGGATGGGGATACGGATACTAATATTGATGTTATTTCTGATACTAACAATGCTGGGGATGATACTGAGGGTGGTAATGTGTACGGGGTGGTGGAAAGGGGAGATACTAACCACAAATATAGAGGTGTTTTATCGGAGGATATTGTGTTATTACCCGGTTCAAAGACTATGGTAAAAGTCAAATTGAGGGAAGTGAGAAAACCTACGGATGTGTGTGTTATTGAAAATAGCGAGAGGCTTAGAGGGGTTATCAGCACGGCATTGGTGAACAGTGTATCCAATGATGGGACCACATGGTTAGAATTACTAAACTGCAATGATACAGTTAGGAGATACCAGAATAATGCATATATATTGGATTTCCAAGATTGGAGTCGTGATACTGGTTGAGTGGCTATCGTAGAGGGGAAACCTGAGTTTTCAGAGGCAGAAATGCAATCAAGGAAACGAATATTTAGAGAACATTTAGCTAATGCGGATTATAGTGAACATGTTGAAGCGATAAGCAAGCTCTTGGCAGAATTTGGGGATACAGTAGCCTTACAAGGTGATAAACTGGGGCTGACTAATGTGTTAGAGCATAAGGTAAATTTGGAGAGTGGCACAAAACCTATATATATTCCTGCATACCACATACCTTTCAAAATCAGAAAACAGGTAGAGAAAGAAGTCAATAAATGGGAGGAAGAAGGAATCATTAGACCTAGCGTGTCTCCTTACAACTTTCCCTTGCTAGCGGTGCCTAAGAAGGACGGTTCTGTCCAAGTATGCCTCGATTTTAGACGTTTAAATGAAAAGACGATCCCTGGCCGCTATCCAGTCGCATGCATACCAGATCTTTTTGTTGAAATCGGGGGACATAATATTTATAGCTCAATTGATTTGGCGCAGGGTTTTTTGCAGGTCCCTCTTAGTGAAAGTAGCAAGGAATATACAGCTTTTTCAGTGCCCAAGGGACACTGAATTTACGCAATGCCTTTCGGTTTATCGGCCAGTCCGAAGACTTTTACCAGGTTGGTGAACACAGTTTTGCACGGGTTATTGGGCAAAAAAGTTTTTGTGTATATGGGTGACATATTGGTTGCAACAGACACGATCGCGCAGCACCTGGAAGTGCTTACAGAAGTACTTAGGAGGCTTAGATTAGCGGGGTTGAAAATTAAGCTAGCTAAGTGTTCGTTCTTGAAAAAGCAAATCACATATCTAGGCCACGTCATATCTAAGTAAGGGGTTAGAGTAAATGACAATAGAGTCAAAGCAATAGCGAATTTTCGCACCCCCAGATCAAAGAAAGAGATTAAGTCATTCCTGGGTATCACCGGTTTCTTCAGGAGGTTTGTGAAAGGGTTCTCTAATATAGCAGCTCCCCTAACAGATGTATTGCGGGAAGACGTTCAATTTCAATGGAAGGAACCACAGGCAGAGAGTTTTTAAAAGCTCAAGGACGCTCTAATGAATCCCCCTGTTTTGAAGTTTCAAGATTTTAGCAAACCTTTTACATTAGTAACTGATGCAAACCAGGAAGGTATAGGTGCTTGCCTTATGCAAAAGTTTGATGGGAAATTCCATCCCATAGCCTTTTATAGCAGGAAGTTCAGGACAAAGGGCAGCAACGAGAGATCAATGGCTACCATAGATATAAAAGCCTTTGTGATAGTGTCGAGCTTGGTTCACTTTAAAATGTTACTGATGGGGAATAAAGTAGAAGTTCTTACAGACCACAAGCCATTATTAGATCTTTTTAATAAACCCGATTTGTCGCCTAAGAGAGCTGAATGGTTTTTAACTATCAGAGATTTTGATGCAAAGCTCCAATATACAGAGGGCAAATTTAACGTAGTTGCAGATGCTCTTAGAAGAAGTTTTTACGACACGGAAGAGTTCCAAGCTGCGCAAGTCACTAGCGAGGCTATACAATGGGATATATCTCCCATAGAGCAAAGGCAAGATTAAAACGAGATTCTAGCAGACACGAAAGCGTTTCTTAGAGGGGAATTAGTCAGGAAATGTTATAAGTTACCTTTTTCGGGTTTGGAGTTAGAAGGTAATCTATTGGTTAGGAAAATTAAATATAAATTGAGAACCAGTGAAAGTAAAGGAGATACGACACAGATCGTAATTCCGAAAGTCCTAATTCCAGTGGTTTTGAATATAGTACATTGCAGGTTCGGTAGTCCACACTTGGGAATAGAAAAAACGTATGATGAGGTTCGTGCTAAATACATTTGGAAAAACAAGGGGAAAGATGTGGAAAATTGTGTGAGAAACTGTACAGTTTGCAACACATGTAAGCCTGCAAGAATAACTTCATGCAAATTAGGATCGTATCCTATACCAAGTAGACCTTTTCAGAGAATACATATGGATATCATGGGGAATTTTTGTGAGTCTAGGTATGCAAACAAGTACTTGTTAGTGATGATAGATGAACTTACAAGGATAGTAGAAATTTTCCCAATTAAGCATAAAACGGCTGAAGAAGTAGCCGTATCATTTGCAGATACGACTCACCCAAAGTTCTATTGACCGACAATGGTAGAGAATTTATGAACAAAACTTTGGAATGTTTAGCGGAAGTCATGGGGATACAGAAAGTAACAATTATTCCATACAGACCTGAGGCTAATGGGTTCTGTGAACGAGCAAACAGGAAAGTGCTCGAGATTCTTAGGAAAACTGTAGGTGGTAATGATAAGAATTGGGACAGATATGTTGATGTTGTTAGACAGTGTTAACACTATGGTTAGTGATTCCATTAAAATGTCTCCATTTGAAGCTTTGTTTGGTTGTCCAGCACGAGGCACATTTGATTTGCTAACTATACCTCATCATGGGGAGGATACAATCGAGGCATTGGTATCCACAGTGAAAGAGAGACATGCTTGTCTCAGCCGTAATCTCGAATCCACAACCAGAGAGATGGTACAGAAAAGTATTAGTAAAACATCTGATCCCAAGATCAATGTCGGAGACCAGGTATTTTTAAAACTTAATGTGAGAAATGAGCTGAACTACAAATTAAGCCCGAAGTTTGAAGGTCTTTTTAAAGTCATTGAGGAAAAAATTGGAAACAGATTTGTAGTCTTAGAGGACAAAACAAGTCGATCGAGGTTAACACATATCTTGAAATTGAAAAGAATTGGTTGTGGCGATTAATATATTGTCGCGCAATTGCATTTTTTTTCTTTTTTTTCCTTGGTGTTTGGTTTTTGCAATTTGGTAGTGGAATGTTTTAACATTTTTTTTCTTTTTCATTTCCTTCTACTGTTTTTTTTCTTATGCGCAAATCTGCGGCATTTTGCCATAAGATTCCGAGGTTAATATTTTACGTGGAAAGTTGTTTGGAAATGCGGCAAATTTTTGTTTTAGCCGAGAAACGGGATGATAAACATGTGATAATTCGTGTG
>NC_087202.1:136138484-136143484 GCF_015104395.2 Macrobrachium nipponense | reverse complement strand
GAGGGCGATGTTGGGTCATCAATATCAACATCTTTTGTATCAAATAATCAGTTTAATCATTTATCAGATCATTGTGAGGCAATTGATTTTCCTATGAAACACACGGCGAATCCAAAAAATCTGTGCAGTTTCCGTAGATTTGCAACAAATTCATGCAATTATTAGTCAAAACGAGTTGCGACCAACCTACATGCGTAAATTTGGACCATAAGTCATTCACTTTGTTCTTTGATTCTGGTAGTCCACGAAATATCATGGATTTAAGGACTCATCAGTTTACTCTTTTCAAATTTCCCTATAGAAAAGTCCGGAATAAGGCTCTCAGGCATAGGGAATAATGAATTAAAGTTGTAGGCGTAACTCATGTACAGTACAAGGTCGGTAAGCGCACGTTTGCGATACCTTTATCGTTGTACAAAACATTAATATGGTATCCCGCAGTAATTATCGGATACCCGTCTATGGGCACTCAAAATATTATCTTAGCACTGCAAAACACGGCGTGTATATCAAAGGGAAATTCTATAGGTCTTCTAATACCCTAAAATCAGTTTTAGATAATTAAAGAGACAGACAGAGTTGTCACTTACATTACAGAACCAATCACCTGTCTCATGAACCAGAAATAATACAGGCAACCCAACAGAACTCTCGCTCACCCGTAATATCAGCTTGCACGCAAACTCTCGAGCCTAACGTAACTTCGAACATATTAGTGCGTGTAAAGAGAACCTTGCCAGGATCTGAAACATTAATCCTTTCCGAAACTCTGAAAACACACGGATTATCCGTCACAACAAGCCATTTATACAGTCGGCTCACAACAACAATGTAACATCGAAGTCTGTAATCATTTGAATACCACTTTAGTAATCCACAAAAATCAACATATCTTGGGATGCCGAAGTTTATAAACATCAAAAGCATTCTTACCGTAGCTGAGATAAATCACGCTCAATCAGTTGCGGATGAATCCCTTTTGCAATCTATAAAGAACAAAATCAATAAGGACATTCAAGAAGAAGAAATTCAGCAGAAATTCTTGAATCTTTTAACTAAATATCATGATGTTTTTTCCACTACGGATGGAACCTTAGGAAAAAACGGATGTCATCGAGCATCAAATAAGGCTCAAGGACAAACAGAAAGTAATCTATGTACCTTCGTACCGACTTCCTATGAAATTTCAGAATGAGATAACAGAGGAAGTAGGTAAAATGTTAAAAGAAGGAGTCATTAGGAAATCAACAGCCCTTATAATTTTCCGTTAATAGTAGTACCGAAAAAGATCGAACTTGGCGAGGATATGCGTAGATTTTCGTCGTTTAAATGAAGAAAAAACAATCCCTGACAGATTCCCAGTACCAGTACCGATATATCCTATCTCACTAGGTCAGAACAAATATTTTTCACAAGCTTAGACCTTACTAAAGGGATTTCTCAATTCCGTTGGAACAAGAGAGTATCCCATACACTGCCTCAGCAACAGCCAGGGGACATTATGAATTTTTGCGTATGCCTTTTTGGTTTACGTTGTGCTCCTATAACTTTTACTCGTATGATAAACATCGTGTTTGGAGACTTGTAGGAGATATCCTACATGCCTACATGGACGACCTAGTAATCTTTTCCAACACATTAGAAGAACATTTACGTAAATTAGAGTTAGGCTACAAAGACTAAGGCAGCATAATTTAAGGGGTAAAGATAAGTAAGTGTGAATTTTTTAAAACAGAACTAGTCTATTAGGTTTCACGGTTTCTAGTGAAGGTCTTAAAGTTGTCCATGATAAGGTGTCGGCTATCCGTAACTTTCCGATACCTACTAACGTCAAGGGAATACAGCAATTTTTAGGCTGTAGCGGCTACTACCGCCGCTTTATACGCAACTACTCAATCATAGCCGCTCCCCTAACCGATCTTATAAAAAAGGGCGTAGATTTCGTATGGTCTGAAATTCATCAACAGGCGTTCGATTAAATTGAAAGATGAACTGTGTAGTTCTCCTATCTTGAAATTTCCTGACTTCGGTAAGGAATTTTTCATAGCAACAGACGCCTCAGACCTAGGAGTAGGTGGGGTATTGCTTCAACAATATGATAAACAGTTTTTCCCTATAGCTTTTTATTCACGTAAAACTGAGACCTTCCGAAAGTAAATATGCAGTAATAGACAAGGAAGGGCTCGCTATTGTTAATTCACTCGTGCATTTTAAATTCATAATATCGGTTATCCCGTCAAGGTTCTCACTGATCATAAGCCCCCTAACCGACTTCTTTAAAGGCTTTAGTCACAAGCCCCAAGCGAACTCGGTGGCACATGATCATTCAGGACTTTGGCGCGAGGATCGGGTATTTACCTGGAAGCAAATATCATTGCTGACATTATCACGCAACCCCTCTTCATCTTGTACCGAGCCATAGCTGAATTAATAGATATCTCAACCTCCACGCCCATTGTTAAAAACTATATCTGAACAGGAAGATCTGGGCTGGAGTGCTGAACTATTACAGACAGAAACAAGAAAAGATCCGCAAATAGAAAAAATCATCATTGCATTAAACGGAAATCCGAAGGAAAAGGAATACCTAAAGTATAAGCAGCAGAAATTATATCATACAGGACAATATCCTGTGTAGATCCGTGACGAGGAAAACCCGCAACACACCGCAGTTGAATAACAACCCAGGTGGTGTCCTATCTCATCATACCCACTGTCTTAAAATGGTTGCATGAAAATCCACTGCATGGGGACACCGGGTTATTCCTTGATGTCACAGAAAGCCAAATCCTTATTTTATTGGCATACATGTTTACAGTATAAAAAGCACATAGCAAATTGTCGCACTTGTCAAGAATACAAAGGGCACACGAGACACCTGTCAGCCTAGGGGCTTACCCCGTGCCCAAATCAACCCTTTGAAAGAGTACATTTAGATTTTATTAACAGGATTTTACGCGTCAGACAGAGGAAATAAGCACCTCCTAGTAATTATAGACGCTTTGACTCGATATACAGAACTTATAGCGCTTAAAACAAAAACCGCGGTCGAGTGCGCTAGGAAGTTTACGAGTGCTACATTTGTAAACATGGAATTCCACACATCATTATCTCAGACTCGGGCGGGAGTTCAATAATCATTTCCTTAACTCCTTGTGCAAATTCCTTTGTATAAAGAAAATCAATACATGATCTAATCACCAGAGTCTAATGGGCTAGTGGAAGGGCAAATCGTAAGGTTTTAAACATATTAAGGGTCACCTTAGGGGGGGCAGACCCCAACTGGGACATTGCCATACCTGCGGTACTAGCAACACTTAATCACTCGTATCATGTGTCTATTAAAATGACACCGCACGAGGCACTGTACGTATCCCCGGCCAGAACGCCTTTCCACATCTTAACGCCTACAACTAATTTATCAAATCCTCTAAAGGATGTTATTGGATGCAAGCATAAGTCGATATAATATACTTCGTAAGAATCTAGAGAAGCACAAATAATAATGAAAAAAAATCATGATAGAATAGCTAAGCCAACTAGAACATATGCCGGTGGGCGATCAGGTATACATACAAAGTTAGACGTTACTAAAGGTTTAAATTATAAACTGACACCTAAGTTTGAAGGCCCGTTTAACATTTTAGAAAATTTAAACGGCCAATAGATTTAGGGGGGTTCAAAATGATCCAAACCCACTGATGTGAGAATAGTCCCATTGGCACATATCAGAATCTAAAGAAAGGTAGATGGAGATGAGGGAAAAAAAATGAAAAAATGGTATTTATGAAACTTGTATAATAATTTATATATATCTATTAATCATATTGTATGTAAACCTATTCTTTTACGCGAGTTATTACATATGTTTTACTCATTGCAGGTTTCAAAAATGAATCTGTTATTGTTAGGAGTGATATTGTGTATTCAGACATCTTTGTTGTATGGAAAGAGCGCTAGGACGAAAGAAATAGAATTTAATCATGGCTCGATTATCGAGAGAATAGATGATGTATTCATCGTGTCAAGTAATATTGTTATAGAAGTAGATATGCATGCGATATTCTTGCCTGAAGATGACGTCCTTAACTTAAAGAATGACCTGATGAGGTTTGCTATTTCGCTTAAGGAAATGCACGAACGTAATTTTCATGCTAACTCAGAGATTTCGCTAGCTCAAACACTAAGCGTCGCGGAAATGTTGTCTTTATGGACGATACAAAATAAAACCGCGAGGCAGAAGAACTTGCTCGTGACCTGCTGATGTGGTCTGTGCGGCACAATACTCTCGAACGCCGCAACCCGCTTATTCTGGCTGGACTAAAACATCTTAGGATCAGTTGCGAATCTAGGCTTAGGAATTTCAAATCGCCTTAAGATAAATAATCAAAATAAAAGAATTGAGTTTTTGCAACACAAAACCGAATTGGCTTTGTCCGAACTTCGCAGCAGTTATCTTCAATCAATCAAATAATGAGTATCGTTAATGAACATTCAAATAATATCGATCAGGTCATGGAAGTTCAACATTTGCTGGCTACATTAGCTACTATAGTTCGAAATAGATCATATCCGTGTGAAAATATCACATTTTATTGAAAAGTCAAAAGATTACGTAGAAGCGATTACGTTAGCAACAAAGGGTGTGTTATCTCCTCACCTCATGCCTATTAAAGATCTGACGTTAACTTTGGAAAACGGACGGGAGAAACTAGGTTATATTCCTTTATTAGACGCCCATAAAGTAGAGTTCTATTATAGCCTAATATCAGTCAGCGTTGAAAATTATAGAATTATGATCACAATTCCTTTTGATTCTTCCGATGCTTGGCAATCATACAAAATAGCACCGTTTCCTACTTTCATGACGAATAACTCAAAATCCAGTAATATCCAATTTGACGGGGCATGTACTGATTTCTTCTGATAAGAAATCATTTACAGTCATTAAAGACTAGATAAACTCACTAAAGACTTAGATAAAACTCACTCACTGTTCA
>NC_087202.1:136081163-136137984 GCF_015104395.2 Macrobrachium nipponense | reverse complement strand
TAAAATTAATTACAAGGTGGCATTAATTAGAATTGAAGAAATTTAGGATTAAAAAGGAATATTAACCTTAATAAAGCGAAGGATAAGAAAGGAACAGCTGTAGGACCGTCGTTTGCCCAGATCTCGACTACGCCAAGAAAAGCTGAGTAGAGGATTGACTAGAATTGAGGGAAGGAACGAGGTGCTTGATATGTAAAGACTCAAGTGTCGTTATATATTGGCTGTGCTGGGTATTGTCAATTATCGAAAAAAGTTTTTTGTTAATTTCAATTTTACAGAGAGTTGCATGATTTATTATGTTAGAAAATTCAGGGTTGGTTATCCTCTGGCCAGTTCTGCAGCTCACTCCCAAATGACTAGAATATCGAACTTGCAACAAGCGTTTCGTCGATCCAACGCAAATACCGGGACACCCCGGGCAAATAAATTTGTAAATAATATTGGATCTCATAATCGGTTACAAATTCTCTTAATGACTAAGAAGTGAGCCTATTTTGAGAGTATTAATGGGTATTATATTAACTTTGAGACTTCCGACCTATTTCAATAATTTTCTTGATAAGGTCTCCTAATTTATTTTTGAAAAAATATGGAATAGTGGCGTATATGGGTAGTTTTGGTACATCAAAGGAAGGGGTATTTTCCGTGAAGTTTAAGTTAAGTAATTTGTGTACCATTTTGTAAAATACCTCCGTAGGGTACGAGTTAGTTAAAAAATATTCCACTCTGAAATTGAACGTTTACAAGACTGATTTCCAATCAGAAGCATACCTAAGTGCTCTAAAGACCAAAGTGGAGATGGTATTTAGTTTAAAATTGATGAAGCACGAACTTTAAAAATTATTCCCCATTCCTTTGAAAGGTGTGTTTCCTATAGACAGAAGTATTAAACTTACTATTATTTCTGATTATCTTGATATCTAAGAAAGGTAAGCAGTTATCTTTTTCAGTTTCTATGGTGAAGATTATGTTACTGTGCTGAGTATTCACGAACTCCAAAAAAGCATCACCCTGCCATGCATGTCTAAGTAAAATAAAAGTATCATCTACATATCTCTTGTAAAAAGTTGTTTTTAAAGAACTTGGGCATTCGACTAAATTTTTTTTCTCTAAGAAATCCATAAACACATTGGCAAAAATCGGGGCTAAAGGGCACCCCATGGCCACGCCCTCGACCTGCGAGTACAGAAGACCATTAAAAACGAAAGCGGAATCTTGCACAGCAAGTTCCAATAATTGCTTAAACAAATTTCTATTAAAACCGGAATGTGTCATCAGCATTTAAAAGAACTCTAAAATAATGTTACTTGTCTCTTCCAAGGGTACATTGGTAAATAAAGAGTCTACATCGAGACTAACCATATAGTGATCTGAGTCCTGCATGACAATAAGTTTCTGAAGATCGAAGCCATTTTTTATTGTATGTTCAGGTTGAGGGAGTTCATTAAGTAAAGTAACAATGTATTTATAGAGATTGTATGTTGGGCTATTATAAGAAGAAACAATTGGTCGGATAGGACAGCCCTCTTTGTGAATTTTTGGGAGACCGTATAAAACGCTAAAGGATGATCCTGTAATATATATATAATAAATATATATATATATATAGATCTTCTACTTTATCTTCAGATTTTCCCATCTTTATATGGGGTCGCTGTTTATTAGTCTTCTCCATCTTCTGCGATCATGCACCATTACCTCAATTACGTTCCTCTCCCGCATGTCCCTGTTAACTGTCTCTCCATCTCATCCTTGGTCTACTTCTCCTCCTTGTTCACAGTACATACATGCTCATGGTTCTTTTACATACAGAATCCTCCTCTCCTCTCATAACATGCCCAAACCATTGCAATCGTCTCTGTTGCAGCTTCTTTGATACTTCTGCTCCGCACATCCAACGTAACTTTCTCATTTCTGCCACTTCCATCCTTCTCTCCTGTGCTTTCTTCAAGGGCCATGTTTCACAACTTTACATCAATGCAGGTCTGACAATGTTCTTGTACATTTTTCCCTTCAGCTTTACATCAAATCTTTTGCCACATATCATACCTGATGTTTTCTTCCAATTGGACCACGCTGATTGTATTCTGTGGTTCACTTCCTCCTCCATCCCTCCACAATCAGTGACACACGAATCAAGGTATTTAAAGGATGTAGCTCTTTTTACTTCTTCCTGATGCTTCCCCCTGGGTTTCCTCCATTCATCCACAAATGTTCAGTTTTTGCTCTGCTTATCTTTGGGCCTCTGTCTTCCAACGCACTTCTCCACAACTCCAATTTCATGTTTGCTTCTTCCTTAGGCTGCCCGCACACGGAACACTTTCTGTGGAAAGTAGTTGGCCACAAAGTCGCCAACTACTTAGTTGCCAACTGATAATATTTATGAGTACCCGCAGACGAGACTATTTCTGCCGGGGACAGTTGAATTTCTAAGGCTGCCCGCACACGAGAAACTAAGTAGTTGGCCACTGGCCAACTGATGTGTACCCAGAGACAAGACACTATTTCTACCAGCGACAGTTTAACTTCTAAGTGTCAACATGAATAGCTACTGTTAATGTTGCATGTGTTTGCGCTTTGCTACTGAAGAGAAAGAAACTGCTAAAGGTATTTATGAAGTAATTGGCCTCATATTTTACTATGCTGGAAGGAGCTCTAATATGGCAGTATGATAAGATTTAAAAATATAAATGACATTAACTTGTGAGATGAAACATAAATAAAGAGGCACTGTGTATGTACTTACTGTCTACAAACTATAATGTTAAAAAAATATTGTCATACTCGTATACTCTTCCCTTTCCTCTCCAAAGCAATTATTAATTCCTTTGTATTAAAGAATATATAACAGTAAAGTATAATATATATATATATATATATATATATATATATATATATGTATATCGATAATGTATATGTACGTTTTTTTTTTTTTTATATATATATGCATATGTATATATATGTATAGTATATATTGTATGTATGCATGTACATATATTATATATATATATCTACCATATATGTATATATGTATATATAAATATATTAGTATATATATATGCATATATATATATATATATATATATATATGTGTGTGTGTGTGTGTGTGTGTGTATGTATATGTATTTAAGGCATAACCCACAAGGAGGAATAACAACGGAGTTTCTGCCAGATCTTTCGATGTTCAACGTCCTTTACTCAGCAGATAAACTGACTTACATGAGGAATTTACAGTACAGGAAAGCTCGTATAACTGACAGATAGGGATTATAAGGAGATTAGAATCCGGCACACCTGGGGAAAGAGTAACCTTTCCAAACAAGCATAAACATGGGTACAATTACAGGATTAACTCAATCTGCTCAGACACAAGGACAAGACAATTAAAGGATAATATAGGGTGACAGCTATTCAGAACTTTGGTAAACAAAAACTTATTCACAATACATATTCACTATAAATGTTAAACATACATATACAACGAAGATATCTTTAAGGCAACTAATTTGTATTTAAGTCTGTAATTGTATCTCTGAGGTCATTCTTAAACATGTTACAAATACAAGGGTCTAAATGAAACGGGCCACGACTAATATTAAAATTACAATGTGAAGTAAGTTGTATTATAGCAGATTCTAAAAGATTTCGTGATAAGACATCGTTTGACCTTGCAATTACTGAACTACCAATCCAATTTATTTGGTGGTTGTTTTCACTTAAATGAATGAATATTGCATTAGATGTTTGCCCAGTTTTTACAGAATATTTATGCTGGCTTAATCTTACTTCTAAGCCCTTGCTCGACTGTCCGAGATAAAAAGAAGGGCAGTCCATACATGGAATTTTATATATTATGTTGTTGCTTTCCCTGGGGCCATTTTTTATTAACATTTCTTTTAGCGTGTTATTATATGAAAAACAAGGTTGACCTTAAGGGCTTTTAACAATGAGTTAATGGTTTCAAATCCGTTAAAATAAGGTAAACTAAGAATATTCTTAGAATTTTCTTTGTCCGTGTTACTTACACTATAAAACTTTTTCTGGGCTTTATTATAACAAATATCTAATATATGTGAAGGATAACATAAATCTTTTCCTAATTTTTTGTTCTTATGTATTCAGTTTCTTGATCCAAATATTGGGATCTGACAATGCGCAATGCTCGTAAAAACAGAAGAAAAAATTGATATTTTTGATGTTAAGATGGTTCGCCTGAATAGAAATGAACATAAAGTTAGTTGTTGGTTGGTTTCCTATGAATGCTGAATTTACATTGAAATGGTTCTCTATGTATCAAAACATTTAAGAAAGGGAGGCAATTGTCTTTTTCCAATTCGATGGTACCTGGTTATTTAATTTAGAGAGTAAATCATTTACATCAATACCAGCAGGCAGAGCAGCTAAAATATCATCAACATATCTCTACCACTTTACAGAAATATAAATAATATTAGGTAAGTAGCGTTTTTCAAAGAATTCCATGTAAAAGTTTGAGAGGAGTGGTGATAAAGGGTTTTTCCATTGCCATGCCAAATATTTGTTGATAAAATTCACCATTGAATATAAACTTACAATCACAAATGCACAACTAGTGAGTGACTTAGTTCATTACTAAGATATTCTAGAATATAGTCTATAGGAACTTTAGTAAAAAGAGAACATACATCAAAACTAACGAATCTACCTATCTGCTATAATACAACTTACTTCACATTGTAAGGGTTAATATTAGTCGTGGCCTGTTTCATCTAGACCCTTTATTTGTAACATGTTTAAGAATGACCTCAAAGATATATGGATCGTGATTCAGTATAACACATACACACACACATATAGTATATATACAATTACGTTAAATATAATCCTATATATCTATATCTCTATATATTATATATCTATATATATATAATATATAATAATATACATATATATATATATATATATATTAATAAATATATATATATATATATATATATATATATATATAAAAGATAGCCATATCTGACTTAAAAATCCGGAATGCAATGTTAACCAACCTGTAAACGAAAGAAACCATGTTTAGCTGTAAATGTGAATCCAGTTGTCTGTATATCGGTTCTGTATCCTGAACAGAAACACCTTTTAATACCAGTCGTTTCATTTAATTCTATCTGAAATTACTCATCTATGAGAATCATCACAAATTCGTTAGATTGTGCTGTCCGTTTCATATCTTTCAGTAGTCATTTACAATACGTCATTCAGTGAACTTATAGGGCTTGGAGCCTCACCGAGGCCATGGAAGTAACCAATGCAAACAGACAAATGTTAGCAGAAAACAAACATTACATCGTTATTGAATGTATTACGCAGTTCTAAATTTAGGCGAGCGTCAAAGTCCAGTAGGTTCACTGAATGATGGTATATAAGTGGTTACTGAAAAAAAAATGATTACCAATTTCAGATAGAATTAATTTCCCATAAATTTTTATCTCACGTTTTTAAATATTTCTGTCTTGCAGGTTTACACCCACCTTTTTAATTAGCAATGTTCATTTCTTTGTCCCTCCGGAAGTAATCGGCAGTCAGCTTATTCTCCTTAAATTATTATTTCCTAGTATAATAAATGCGTAAGTCTCTCTCTCTCTCTCTCTCTCTCTCTCTCTCTCTCTCTCTCTCTCTCTCTCTGTGGTACATTTCTCTTTGTTTCGTGTGTAGTTTATTTATTATGCCCAACATATTGATTTTAGCTAATGCATATTAAGATAGCAAATCTCACTTAAGTTCAGAGGAATTAATAATTGTTTCCATGGAGCTTAAACCCAATCATTTCACTTATAGTTCACTGAAGAAAACATTAGCCCTATGGCTCGCTCTCAGTCAGGAAAAATTTCTCAATGAACTCCCCAACTGCAAAAAGCATAGATACCGAGATAGGTCGTCCATTTCAACGGTGGATTGTTTTTTAATGAAAGACTTATCTATCAGGGATAGATAGAAGTCGGGGAAAATGGGCACCTGTGGGGGTAAAAACTTAGGTCTGAATTCCTTGGGGAAAACTTCGAGAGTGACCGGGATTTCTTGTCGAAAATGGGATGTCTTTCCTATGAGAAATCCTTTTGAGGAAATACCGAGGCACCGGATGACTTTCTTAATTTAAACTTGGGATCCTTCCCAGATAGTGACCTCCACGGGTTTTAACACTGTATGCATCCACCATTGCGGCGTGTTTAGTACAAGCCCGTAGGGGATACCTTAAAAATATAAACAAAAGACTGTAAATATCATAAAGATAATGACACCCAAGAAATATTATTGCTAGATAACGACCCCCGAAAACCCTTGGGGGTCACTGTTTGGAAGGATCCTAAATGTTTTTGTATGTGGAGGGCCGTGGGGAGCGTGGCTTAATAATGCTTTGAGGGGATCAAGATTCAGGCAAATGACCTAAGGCGACAGAAGCAGCTGTATATTATGAATGTAGCTGAACTCGGAATTTCCATGAATATTCCTACTGCTAACACTGTATCATTGCCGTCAGTGTATGTTACCTGTCATCTCCAGTGAATGGATAGTGAAATAGGTTGCAGTCTCCCTAACTGGAAGATGATAGGCCCCACCCAGGAGCGGTGAGGTGGTCGAGGGAAGTGTCACAAATTGAGATGGAAGACCTCTGTGGATCGAGTGATTTGCGAATTAGAAAAACAGGGAAGGAAAGTAATTGAATTTCATAACTGATGGATAGGCATGGAAATTGAAAGGGTAATTAATACGTGTAATGGAAGGAATTTAGGCATTTACTGAAATGAGAGAGAGAGAGAGAGAGAGAGAGAGAGAGAGAGAGAGAGAGAGAGAGAGACTTAAAAGTAAAACGAAAACTCAGACTGTCGCAGTGATAACTCCATGCTCTAAGAAGACATTTTTGAATAGAGTTCAGTGTCTCTGGTGCTTTAGAAGAAAAGAAATTATGGCTCATGTCAGTCTTTGATGCCAGACGACGCAATGAGGGAGTCTGCACCCATAAAACAGCTCCATATAAATGAGCCCAGAAACTTTCGTATATCTTTGGGGGAAAACTTTGATCGTTATCTGTTAACTTACTGTTTATGTTAGGAGAGTCAATTCATCAGTGTTAAGTAGGCGATTCGTGGTAATTTAGCGACACTAGAAGGGTGGGTTTGAAATGAATTGAATTGAATATAGAATTTAGGCCAGAGGCCAAGCACTGGAACCTATGAGGTGATTCAACGCTGGGACGGAAGTTTACAGTAAAAGGTCTGAAGGGTGCACTATGAAACAATTGTTAGAAGAGGGTGGTGAGTAAGATGGAAGAAAGAGAATATGAATGAAAAAACAGTAAAAGAAACGAAAGGGGTCGCAACTAGGGGATGAAGGCACTCTGCAAAGAACCTTAAGTAATGCCTATAGTGTGCTGCATAAGGTGCACTGAAGGCACTACTACATACGGGGCTAGAAGGGTTGGGGGACTAAAGAGAAATGTTCTTTTGAAATGAAGTGAATTCAAATGCTCTTGTCATGAACGAAGGATGAATAGCTAAAGTCCTTCTCGCCGCTATGACTTAATCGACTAAATTAGAAATAAGAAGAATCAAACTGGGATTGTCGTACCTTACATTTCGGAAATAAAAAAAAGAGAAAAAAATGAAAAAGATATAAATAAATAAACAAAATAAAATACGTTCACAGGAAAGATTCTCCCGGTACAAATACGTCCTTTTTTAAAGCTTAATAGAAGTTGGCTCAGCTTCTATGTTTTCCTCAGTTTTTCATGAGAATGTTCTCCGTATAAACATCGCTTGTCAAATTCTGGTCTTATGACGTCATTTCAGGTAATATACGCTTCTCGCAGACTTAGTCTTATTGATAAGTAGGAAAAGTGTAGACGACGCTGGGCACTGAAGGTTTCCGGTCTCATGGCGAACTGTCGAAAAGTTAAGATAAGTTCTGTATCTAACAACTAGCAACCAAATCATCGTAACTACTTTGCAAGAACTAAACCGGTCTCCCATCCATGTGCTGACCACAAACAAAGTGACTTCATCGTAATAAGTGAAAAACTTAAGGGAATTTCCTTTTATTTCTTATGACCCGAGGAAATACCTTTGAGATTTATTCTAACATTATGTGCAAAGATTCAAAGATATTTAAAATACCTGAGGTAAATACATCAAGCTTAGTAACTTTTGATGCTAAGAAATATATTTTATTGCTGCATTGCCATGTAATCATTTTATTTTCATTTTCATAATCTTTTATGCTTATTGAAGAGAAAAATATACTTAGGGAGCAGTTTAATCTAAATGAAGTTTAAATCGTTTAATTACTTCATTGCGGAGATATGTCAAATGAATCTATATTGTTATTTGGGAATTCACGAGTCGACAATTACGCCATTCTTATCGCCCGGTTCTGTGGAGCAATAATACCTTTATTGAGATCCAATGATAAAAGAATGACAACCCCTAACATTATTGGTAAATTGATTGAAAATAAGATTGTTTTATAATATCAACTTTCAACTCGGGGAAGTTTCCATGGAGGAAGTTGGTATCTGACAATATTTCCAATAGCTGACGAGCATTTTTTTTATTGGTGAACAAATGAATATTTCGAAAGTGGTTCTTTCATAATGGTTTGTAGACAGATGAAAAAGATTGTATGAATATTTACGTTATCCACACACGAAGCTTATATATAACGGTGTATTATGTGATTATAATAATATATATTATATATAGTATATATATATAATAATATATCTCTATATTATTATTATATTTATATATATATATATATATATATGTTATCATATATATACATATATATATATATATATATATATATGTATATATATATATATATATATATATATATATGTTATATATATAGTTATATATACCTATATAGTATATTATATATATATATATATATATATATATATATATATATAATACTCTATATATATATGTATGTTATGTGTATGTATATGTATTGTATATATATATATATATATATATATATATATATATATATATATATATTTATATATATATTTTATAATTTTGTGTGTGTGGTGTGTGTGTGTGTGTGCGCACGCGCAAATAAAATCACTAAAAACTACCGCTAAATTGTCACTCACTTTCAAATACGCGCAGAAAAACCCACTCAATGGAAATGCCTGTTTAAAAAATGAAATCCAATTTTAATTTTTGGCATTTGCTCAGTGAACGAATAGTATTTTTTTAAATAAAAACAATCTAGTCAGCTTTAACGTAAAATAACAATTACCGTTTTTTCCCAGTTCACTCCTTTTCAAGTACAGTTGAATTCTCGACATTTTGGTACTACTAAACTGTACTATATTCGATCCAATTACACAAGCAATTGACATTTTTAAAAACTATCTTCTTCGACACTAATAACCTTTTTGCCATCTCTGCTTATTTATTCGCTTGTTTTGTGTGCGTGTGTATGTGTGTGTGTATGTGTATGTGAATCGTTTCCAAAAGAGAAGGGAAGAAGAACAAGAATGGCCTCTGAGGTCCTTTGTAGGTAGAAGAAGAATGCGGGGAAGGAGAGTACGAACAAGGAGGTGGAAGATTCACGAGAGGCGAAATATAAATAGAGAAAGTAATGGCCACGATGACAGTGCAGCCAAAGAATGACATATCTAATCTGCCTTTCTGACAAGTCAGACTATCTGGACACATCAGAATAATTTTTTTATATTTTCTCCTACCTCTCTCCATCGATCCTCCGCAAGATAATCTGACAATTCAGACCTTTATCTTTACACATAAGAATCATTTTATATTTTGTCTCATTTTTCCATCTGTCGTTACATAAGATAATTGATAATTCAGACTTATCCTTATGCCTCAGAATAATTTTTATATTGTGTCATCTATCTCCATCTATCATTCCTCAAGGAAACCTGACAATTCAAGCTTTATTTTTATGCATCAAAATAATCTTTTATATTCTATATTTTCTTCCATCTCTCTCCATTTATCATTCCTCAGTTTCTTCTTCTGATAAATCAAATAGGTACCACAAGGCATAATATATAATTCAGTGAAGCCCAGTGGCTTCTGAAACCTGAAGGGGACGTATCGTGTTCAAAAATTCCCCCTCCGTGTTCTTTAATCTCCTACCCTGAGGATAAAGGGACCCAAGGGAAGAAATCAGGCTCTTATTTTATCCAATTTTTAATGAGAGAGAGAGAGAGAGAGAGAGAGCGTTACCGGGTTGGAAAATCGCTGACCAGTCGGCACACTTTGATTTACACTATTATTATTATTATTATTATTATTATTATTATTATTATTATTATTATTATTATTATTATTATTATGGGTCTATCACATATTCGACTGGGTGATTTTTATAGCGTGGACTCCTTAGAAGTCCATCACTTTTCTCATTATGTGTGCTGTTTCTAGGAGCACACACTTCTGCACGAGACTTGGAGCTACTTCGGCATCTAGTTTTTCCAGGTTCCTTTCCAGGGATCTTGGGATCGTGCCTAGTGTTCCTATGATTACGGGTACAATTTCTACCGGCATATCCCATATCCTTCTTATTTCTATTTACATATTTATCAATCTTTTCTCTCTCTTTCTCTTCTGTATGGTGTCCCATGGTATTGCGACATCAATGAGTGATACATTCTTCTTAATTTTGTCAAACAACGTCACGTCTGTCTATTTGCAACGTATCACCCTATCCGTTCTGATACCATAGTCCCAGAGGATCTTTGCCTGATCGTTTTCTATCACTCCCTCAGGTGGTGCTCGTACCACTTATTACTGCAAGGTAGCTGATGTTTCTTGCACAAGCTCCAGTGGAGGGCTTCTGCCAATGAAACTTACGTTGTTTTGTACTGGTTCTGTGCAAGTGCTGGACATTCACGTGTTATGTGGTTTATGGTCATTTTTCGTATTGCACTTCCTACATATGGGAGAGATGGTTATTTCCGTCTATCGTACTTTGAATATATCTGGTTCTTAGGGCCTGATCTTGTGATGCAGTTAGCATTCCTTCTGTTTCCTTCTTGAGTTCTTGCCTTTGTAGCCATTGCCATGTTTCATGTCTCATGTACTGTTGGTGCATTGGTTTGTTGTGTCATCCTTCTGTTCTGCTTGTCATTCTCCTGTCTCTTTATATTTCTGGGTCTTCATCTACTTTTATCAGTCCTTCTTCCCATGCACTCCATAGCCACTCGTCTTCACTGGTTTTCAGATATCGCTCCAGTAATCTGCTCTCAATGTTGATGCAGTCTTCCATGCTTAGTAACTGTCTCCCTCCTTCCTTTTATGTTATGTATAGTTTGTCTGTATTTGCTCTTGGGTGTAGTGCTTTGTGTATTGTATGTGTTTCCTAGTTTTCTGGTCTATGCTGCGGAGTTCTGCCTTCGTCCATTCCACTATTCCTGCGTTGTATCTGATTACTAGGACTGCCTATGTGTTTATGGCTTTTATATTTCCAGCATTGAGTTTTGACTTGAGTATCGCCTTGAGTCTCTGCATATATTCTTTCCTGATCATGTCCTTCATCTCTTAGTGTTTTATATCCTCTCATATTATTTCCAGGTATTTGTATCCTGTGTCATCTATGTGTTTGTTGATATTCCCATCTGGTAGTTTTATCCCTTCAGTCCTTGTTACTTTGTCTTTTTGTATGTTGACCAAGGCACATTTTTGTATTCCAGACTCCATCCTGATGTCCCCAGATATAATTCTTACAGCCTAGATTAGGGCATCTATTTCCTTGATATTCTTACCATACAGCTTGATGTCGTCCATGAACATCAGATGGTTAATTCTGTTATCTCCTTTCTTGAGTTGGTACCCGGCATCCATCTTCTGTAGTACTTTTGTCATGGGAATCATGGCTACTACGAATAGTAGTGGGTACAGTGAGTTGCTTTGAAAGATCCCTCTCCTGATGTCAACCTCACCTAGTCTTATCCCAGAGCTTGTACTTTTGAGGAAGCTGGTGGTGTTTTCCTCTCCCCCATATATTTTCAAGCATTCTATTAAGCATGTGTGTGGTCATCCATTTGGGGTGCATGGTGGTTTGTGATAAATGGTCTGCTATTCGTGGGTGTAGGGCCTTCAAGTTTTTGAGCCAGTATCCATGGACTTCATCGCGACCTGGGTCTCTCCAGTTGGGCATTTTGTTTAGTTGATGTCTGATTGTGTCTGTCGTGATCTCGGTGAATATGTGTTTTATTCTCCCCATTTATTTTGCCTTGACATCCTGGAGCCATGTTGCATATTTGTTGTGTGATACCAGATTGCTCCATATGCTTTCCCCGAGTCTCTTACTCAGTTCAGCTTCAGGAATTTCCTGGTGGTTGTCTTCCCATCTTAGTTGGCTATATAGTCTTTTCTGATAGTTTCCGAAGAGTTTGCTCTGTTAACATCCTCTATTTCTGTTCTTGTGCCTTTGCTTTATCCTCTTATTTCTGTTCTTGTGCCTTGGCTTTAAGCCTGTTTTATACCTTCTATTGTGGTATTTAGTCCCTTCTCCTGTCCTTTGTATTTCTCGTTCATTTCCTCCCCTGTTTTCTTGCTTTTTAGCCTCTTTTCTGCCATCTCTCAGTAGACTGAAGTCAGATCTCATCACCATGATTTGTATTTCCAGGCGCCTTTTCCAAGGAAGTTGCTGTTTGGTTTAAGTTGGGTTGGTTGTTAGTGTTTGTATCCCTATTAGTTCTACTACTAGTCTTGCTCCTGCATATGCAGGGTTATTTGTTCTGTGATACTGGTGGTTTGTATTAGTCTCATTATTTCATTGACTTCCCTTGTTTTCTTCCTTAGCTTTTTTGTGTTGCAAGCTTTCATGTAGGTGATATTTGTTCTTTTTGTATCTGGCTTCATCCATTGTCTGATCTTTTCCAGCCATTCCGTCCTCTTCGTTACTTCTTTCGTGTTTCATTGTGTCATTGTTTGGTAGCTCATCATTCCTGTCATCTTCTGTAGTATTGTCTCTTAGTTCATATTCTTGTCCTTCATTGCCTGGTGTTCTTTTTTTTTCCAGTTCTTCTCTTTCGTGGAGAGCCAGTTCTTTTTCTTTATGTTCCTTACTTGGTCTGCCAGCCTCTGTTCTATTGAGAGGTGTTATTTCTCATTCCAGATACTGACCAACTTTCTTCTGTATTCTCTTTCTGTCGGGTTGCTTCTGATGTATCTCCATATTTCCTTATTCTTTCTCTTGTCCATTTTGTCTTCTGGTTTGCCTCTGTAATTCCAACATTTGGTTGCTTGTTACTGTCATTGTTATGGTGGTCAACTGCTTGATGATGACCTCCAAGTACCTTACTGCCCTCCCTGTCAATTGGGCTGCCAGACAAAACTTCTCCGTTGTCAGAGGATCCATTTACATCGTTGGCGTTCGAACTTTCATTTCCATCATTGCTGAGTTTGGCTATTTAACCCATAGTTGGACTCTACTCTTCAGGAATAGGTACTCATTTATAGCTGAGTAGACTGAGGAAATTATGGTAGACATCCTTTCCCAAGGACCCAACGCTGAAGAGAGTGGTAACCCATCCAACAACTAACCAGCCCCAGTGTTGCTTAACTTGTCCATTGATGAACTAAACCCCTCTGCCATGGGTCCACTTTATTATTGTTATTATTATTATGGCCTGGGGTATTTATATGGTAACATAAAAACCCACAAACAAGGAAACCCCCTCTTGCCGATCATCAGCCAGATGCCCACCCCTATGCACACCTTGGCTGGACACCTTTTAATAAAATTTTGCCTCCCTACGTCCCGAGTTGGTACAGCCTGCAGTCGACAGTAGAATTGCTAAAAGCCATCTAGGACGCTCCTGGCACTAGGATTATCGCCCTGCTCGACGTGGGTCCCTGTTCACAAACGTGCCTGTCGATGAGACCATCAATATCATCCTTGAACACGTCTACAGGATTCGGTCAACAGCTCCCCTCAACTTACCCGAAGCCTCGCTCTGTACGCTGCTGTAGATCTGCACAAAGGAGGCCCCTTTCTCCACCCACCGTGCCCAGATGTTCCGCCAGAAGGACGCTGTGGCGATGGGCTTCCCACGCAGATCCTTTCGCTAAATTTTACATGGGCACCGTAGAGGAACGAGTCTTCGGTAGGATGCAGCAACCTAGCAAATATGGCCGGTATATTGAAGCCCTCCGTCAGGCATTTCGGCAGTGCAGTGTGCTGAATTATACAGGTGAATACAGCGCCGACGATCGGCCCCTTCGTCGATGTCCTTGTGAGTAAGATGGAAAACAACCTCCATAGACAAAGAAAACAAATCTTGGACTTTGGCTAAACGGTGACAGGGAGTGCCTCGCCAGATTAAAAATCGTCTTTGTCAGGAGAGCCCTCTCCCACTGCTCGACCTGGCAGGACACTCATCAGAAACTCGACCGCGCCTCCCAAGTACTTGTGAATAACGGTTATTCCAATAAATTAAGCAACAGAGAAGTCTGCAATGCCCTGGAGAAATGGTACAGTAGTGATAGCCTGCAGCCCTGCCCTCAGGATAATATTATCAAGCTGTATTACAAAGCCTTCATGATCATGTTTCTATTACCGGGAAGAAGAGGACTCCGTTATGTAGATTATTACTGAAAATGTATCCCCGATCGATGACACCAAGAAAATTGATTTAATCACATATTACCAGAATTGGAGGACATGCGACCTAATAATGAAATATAACCCCTCCCCTTAGACACGAGACCCCCTGAAGCAGACACCCATTCCGCGGTTGCAGCAGCGCCTACATAGGTATGACCAGCATGTGCCTGTCTAAGAGACACTCCTGCCACACCCAAGAGGAGGCTATCACGAACCACGGCCGCACCAAACATCTGGAGACTATCTCCCGGAATGGGATCATCCAAAACAAGAAGATGATCGGAAAGGCCCCCGATGCCCGTCGGTTACGCCTGCTGGAGGCGCTTCTCATCCAGCAAATAAAACCAGCACTAAATACGATGCGGGAACAATTTCTCCTCCCCACGAGTATGAGAAGACCTACAACCAACAATGACACCACTGATCAAGATAACTCTATGGAAGACAACGCCCCCGAACGAGATACTCCTGCAGCCAATGAAAATCAAATGAGCCGAGACATCACGCAGCGTGCCGCAATGCCCAGCAACGTCACCGCACACCTCGAGAGGTCTAGAAGGTTGCAGCTATGCAACCATCAACACGGCGGAACCGGCTTGAGATCTGACTCAAGCGAGCACTGAAAAAGCAAACTTACCGCCACCAGCTAATAGGAGATTGGCATGGGCAGACCCCCTGATGACGACCCCGAATAGGAGGAGGAAGGACACCACACCAGAATCAGTCCACCCTGAGCTCCCTAGCCTTGAAGATGTCTGGCAGCTCGAGACGAATGCTCGCTACAAGAGAGAGAGAGAGAGAGAGAGAGAGAGAGAGAGAGAGAGAGAGAGAAACCGTAAATGACTTTGATGGCTATGGTAACATAATTTATCTGTAATATTGAAATATAGAATATATGTACTGAACTTGACCCTGCATTTGAAAATGACCTCCATATGCGCTTTACTAGCCTGTTTAAGTAGTACTGAAAAAAGCGCTATTCGAAAAATAGAGAATCTCCTACAAGCGTAATATTACTACAGCTCCAACTGATATTGTTGCAAGGACGAGAGATCTCACGAGGACCCTTGATTGATCGCCGACCAGCGATCTCCCATTGAATTCCAGATCTGGCTCTGGATATCGGACTATTTGTTGGATTTTTTCGAGGCCTTGATTTTTTTCAGCATTTTATTATTGTTTGGTGCCTTTCCAGCAAATGGACGTTTATTCCGCGCTCGATCAACATATTATAATAATAATAATAATAATAATAATAATAATAATAATAATAATAATAATAATAATAATAATAATAATAATTTTGTTTGAATGTGAATACGTGTGTTTGTGTGAAGGAAAGTTATGTGTATATGTATAAGTGAATATACATGTTAAACATATAAATAAATAAATGTATATATAAATATATGTGTGTGTGTGTGTATGGAGAGAGAGAGAGAGAGAGAGAGAGAGAGAGAGAGACTATTATTGGCTGTAGAGCTCTCGAATTTTCAAGGAATCGGTAGAATCTATGTTTAAAGTGGGCGCTTAGAGAATGTTGCATAATAAAAAGTGTTTTCGTAACAAAACTGAGTTATCTTTCTACATGTTCTATATAGTTGTCATTGTTTCTATCGCATATAAAAGTCCTTTGCTCAGCGATGTGTTATCATCACTTCGTGTTTTATTGCTGAATGTGTAATAGTTAACGGTTCAATATTTACGTAAATTCAATTTTAATATATCATATCAGAAAAACATGAACATTTACCTTGCTATCGTGGGTCCATCTGGATATTCACACACACACAACACGACATCACCACAACACACATCCACACACACACACATATATATATAAATATATATATATATAGATAAATAGATAGATAGATAGATAGATAGATAGATAGATACATATATATATGTTTCTCTTATCTCTCTCTTGTTATAATAATTAATTATATATTATATATAGTCTCTATTCTATCTTCCTTCTATATTCCCTCCTTGTCTTCCTTCTTCTCTATTCTCTCTATCCTCTATATACTTGTCTTCTTCTATCTATCTCTACATATAATGTGTGTGTGTGTGTGTCTGTGTGTGTATATATATATATATATATATATATATATATATATATATATATATATATATATATACTATTATTTGTTTATATACATGAATATGAGCACACACATATATATACATAAATATATATATTATCACGAAGTGTTCCTAAAACCTGGTTATTACACTAACTAGTCATAGAATTCAAAGCTTACCTGAACTATCTTAAGATAAAACGTACGATTGAATACTCTGAAGGCAACAGTGATCCTTTAAAAGAATTAGCAGAAATGTGAGGCATCAAAATATATTAAAGTTCGTCAAAATAATTGTGAGGTATCAGTATAGTGTATAATAAAGTTAACTGTCTCCTTGATGAGTCACTTCAGCAAAAACTGAAGAAACAAAACTTTTATCACTATAGCCTCTTCACAAAGTTATTCCTACAACTGGTGGTCAATAAATGAAAAACTGTAGTAAAACTTTAAATACAAAAGTTTATTTTGAGTTCAAAATTTAGTCACATATCAGACTTTGACTTTGAATAAAAATTTTTATTACTTGAAAACACAACCTTACTTAATTCTTAAATGAAATTATAAAAAACAGACTTAAATAACGAAAATGATAATATGAGAAACAAAATTAAGTAATCATCTAGAATAAACTAAGAGATTGTAAACACACAAAATAGATAAAAATATTAATTTCAACAAGGCATGATCTGACCTCCAGCTTACTCGGGACGCGTGCAAGATTTTCCCTTCACGCATAAGTTGTCAACATTCTATTCTTAGCGTAACTTGAAGTGGCCTTCGAAATACTCATACTAACAACAAGGATCAAATAAAAAGGACACACATTAAGAACTTTCATATATTTTCAGCTGTAAGTGGAAACAAAATAACTGAACAGAAACATCGTCTAAATTCAGACCATCGAAAATTAAATTAGATACGCTATATTTTATTAGAAATATTTTTTCTATACTGTTTAACATGCACATTATTTATTTGTTACATTTTCATTCTTAAAGGAATCATAATATCCTATCCTAAAATTCCCATATCTTTTAACTCTACGCGAAACATCTTTTTTAGACCTTTATAGGCTCTTACATACACCTTTCCTACCCTCAACAAGAACAACAACAAAGTAGTTTTTAGGCATAATCCCCGAGTAAGCGAAAACAATTAAACAAATAATACAAATTGACACCAATAACAATTACACAAAACATGAAAAATTATAATGCAGATGTAAATCCACTAAGGTGCAAATCCCCTATCATACTGAACGCTCTGTTAATCGCTTATTTAACAGTTCAAATTATACATTTCAAATTATACCTGTTAACCGCAGTTCTAACCGTTACCGAAAAATACCTTATTATTGAAAAGGCGCCGCTAACCAGGTAAACACTAATTACGATAGGTATCAGATCTCATAAACTAAGATTAATGTCAGCAACCAAAACAAAAATATTTTACGTCGCTTTAAAAATTATTAACTGTATCTGAGAGAGAGAGAGAGAGAGGAGAGAGAGAGAGAGAGAGAGAGAGAGAGATGAGGTATTAATAGTACTATTAATAGATCACGCACGGTTTCCAGTCTCTCTATAACAATGATTGTTATTCTCCAGTCAAAAGCAAGACCCGATAGATTATTCTGACAAAGACGGATGGCGTAGGCAAAACGTTTCAGACTTAAAGATGGACGATGCAATGACGACAGATTTTAAATGACGTAACGTACACGTGCTGATGATGCAACATTGTGCAATCATTCCCGCCTTCTCGTGCAGAAAGAAAGTATATAATAAATATATATATATATTATATATATATATATATATATATATATATATACATATATATATATATATGTATATATATATATTAGATATATATATATTATATTATATATTTAAATGTATAACTGAATCACGAAAGTTAGGAACGTGATAAATCCATAAAGAAAGATATATGCCACGAAGGAAAAATAAACGAAGGAGGATCTGCAAGATCTTTCGACGTTAAACGTCCTTTACTGAGCAGAGACTGACATACATACGAGAAAAGACAATACAAGAAGATTCGTATAAATGACAGATAGGGATTATAAAGAGATTAGTACCTAGAATCCGACACACCTGGAAGATAAGAAACCTTCCCAAACAAGCATAAACAATGGGTGCAATTAAAGGTTTATGACAATCATCTCAGATACAATTTCAAGACAATTAAAGGATTATAGGTGACAGCTATTCAGAAAATTTGGTAAACAAAACCTATTCACAATACATGTCAGACATATATTACAACAAAAATAATAACTCTAAGGCAACTGATTTTTATTTAAGTCAGTAATTATATCTTTGAGGTCATTCTTCAACATGTTACAGATACAAGGGCCTAAATGAAAAAGGCCACGACTAACATTGAAATTACAATGAAAAGTAAGTTGTATTAAAGCAGATTCTAAAAGATTTCGCGATAAGACATCTCTTGACCTTGCAATTACTGAACTATCAACCCAATTTATTCAGTGGTTGTTTTCACTTAAATGAATGAATATTGCATTAGATTTTTGCCCAGTTTTTACAGAATATTTATGCTGGCTTAGCCTTACTTCTAAGCCTTTGCTAGACTGTCTGAGATAAAATGAGGGACAATCCATACATGGAATTTTATATATTATGTTGTTGCTTTCCCTGGGGCCATTTTTTATTAACATTCCTTTTAGTGTGTTATTGTAGGAAAAAGCAAGGTTGACATTAAAAGCTTTTAACAATGATTTAATGGTTTCAAATCCGTTAAAATAAGGCAAACTGAGAATGTTCTTAGAATTTTCTTTCTGCGTGTTACTTACAGTATAAAACTTTTTGTGTGCTTTATTATAACAAATGTCTAATATATGTGAAGGATAGCATAAGTCTTTCCCTATTTTTCTTATGTATTAAATTTCTTGATCCAAATATTGTGGACTGACAATGCGCAATGCTCGTAAAAACATAGAGGAAAAAATTTATATTTTTATGTTCAGATGGTGGCCTGAGAAGAAATGAACATAAGCTAAGTTGTTAGTCGGTTTCCTATGAATACTGAATTTACATTGAAATGGTTCTCTATGTATCAAAACGTCTAAGAAAGGGAGGCAATTGTCTTTTTCTAATTCTAGAGTAAACTTAATCGATGGTACCTGGTAATTTAATTTAGAGAGTAAATCATTTACATCAATACCGACAGGAAGAACAGCTAAACAATCATCAACATAACGATACCACTTTACAGGAATATCAATGATATTAGGTAAGTAGCGTTTTTCAAAGAATTCCATTTAATTGTCTTGAAATTGTATCTGAAATGATTGTCTTAGACCTTTAATTGCACCTATTGTTTATGCTTGTTTGGGAAGGTTTCTTATCTTCCAGGTGTGTCGGATTCTAGGTACTAATCTCTTTATAATCCCTATCTGTCAGTTATACGAATCTTCTTGTATTGTCTTTTCTCGTATTTAGTCAGTCTCTGCTCAGTAAAGGACGTTTAACGTCGAAAGATTTCTAGATCCTCCTTCGTTTATTTTTCCTTCGTGGCATATATCTTTATATTATATATATATATATATATATATATATATATTATATATATTATATTATATATGTATTATATATATATATATATATATTTATATATTTATATTTATATATATATATATATATATTTATATATTTATATATATATTATATTATTATATATATATATTATATTATATATATTATATATATTATATATATATATATATATATATTATATGTATAGAACATTCTCGTATATCAAATTCATATATATACATCACTCTTTGTACTTATACAAAAAATTATATTACAACATATATAATATATGTATGTATGTGTGTGTGTGTGTGTGTGTAACTGGACCCACTTATGTTTAAGTGTCAGAAACAGTCCCTGGTTTTTACTTTATGATTCGCTAAAGGGTGAATAGCAGGTGTTGGAGACTTAGCAATCTCTCTCTCTCTCTCTCGCTCTCTCTCTCTCCCTCTCTCTCTCTCTCTCTCTCTCTCTCTTGGCAGGCAAGTAATGCAGAGACTTCGTCAGTTTCTTCGGTTACATATTAGTAATATAGAAGGATGTCGGGAAACTCTTGAAGTTATCTAAAATGTATATTCTCTGAAGTGGTATTACATCTCTGAGATAGACGTTTCAGAAGAGCGTTGTACTAAGAGAATCAGAGGAGGAAGAAGTGAACAAAACATTTTAATGTACATTCGAAGAGGTTACAAAGCTAAGGTACACACTCACGAACACCTCTTTTAGGCCATGATGATTCAACAAACTTATTTAGGTCTTGTGGGACCCAGATCTAGGTTCCCAGCTCAAGATGAAGTTCGTTCATGTGTTTGTTGTTAAGCTTACCTAGCCTTCACGCGCATCCTGTGACTATATTTTTGGGACCTTTTTTCCTGTGTGACCTGTGACCTGAATCAGAGTTATGCTTTTATTCTAAGGAATGTATTACATTTCCTTTTTTTATGTAATTGGCGTCACACACACACACACACACACACAAATATATATATATATATATATATATATATATATATATATATATATATATATATATATATATATGTAATATATATATATATATATATATATATATATATAATATATACTATATATATATATATATATATATATATATATATATATATATATATATATATAATGTCAATAATTATCACATCACCGTGATTCATATAAATTATTTGAGCTACAAATGTCCTTTAATATCTAATTCGCTCTACCTCGGAATTGATATATTTTCATATATGTAAACGGAAGGGGAATTTTTTAGTTGATAACAATTTCGTCCCCTCATGAGATCGAACCACCGTCCAGTGGACGGGGACGAGATCGCTAACGTCACTTTCGTCATGATCTCGTCCCCGTCCACTGGACGATGGTTCGATCCCATGAGGGGACGAAATTATCATCAACTTAAAAATTCTCCTTCGGTTTACATATATGAAAATATATCAGTTCCAAGGTAGAGCGAATTAGATATTAAAGGACATTTGTAGCTCGAATAATTTATATATGCTTACGTATATAAGCGAATACCACAGGAAAATGATAGGCAGAAATCCAAGTGCTTTCGTCTTTACTAAGCCATTGCCAAGGAACGAATGAAATATAGTTGGAAAGAAAGTTACCAGGTAAAGAAAAGGATCAAGAATTCCAGATGGTTAATTGTCAAAAGGGTAAAAATCAAACAGATAATCCAGGATTATCGGATATCACACGGTCAAAAACTTAAACATAGATTTAACCATAAGAGAAGCTAAAATGAAAGCATACAAAGTCCAAAGACATGTATAAAACTGAATATAATAATTTTTTTGCTTATATTTATCTATAACTTTCTTCATTATGAAGTCATTGAGTTTAAATAAACCAAGACTTAATCTTAGAACACTTCCATTATTTGACTTGATAAAACAAGATTCAGTGATATTCCCTTAAACTGTCATTACAGGAGATTAAAGCTCTTGCTTGACTCCAGTTAATAGAATTATCTAAATCTCTCATATGTACGAATAATGCATTCGATATTTGTCCAGTTCTCACAGAATATTGGTGCTGTTTGATTCGTTGTGAAAGGGATTCACCGATTTGTCCGTAATATATTTTATCATACTTTTTACAAAGAATTTCATATATGCAGCTGGGAACATCTGTAGGAGAATTTATTCAAACTCTTAATATTAATATTACTGAAAACAACATTTATGTTAAAAAGCTTTAAAATTCTAGGAATTTCTATAAAACTTTCATCATACGGTAATTTTATAATTTTATGCTTACTAAATTCAAGTTTGTCATTAGTTAAATATATTAAATGTTTTTCTAGCTTTTTTCCATGCCGTATCTACAAAAGTTCTAGGGTATTTAAGATTCAAGGCTATATCGTAAATATTTTTAATATCAGCGTCAATAAACTGCGGGCTACCACAACATGAAACGGATATAGTTCTACGAAATCCTAAAATCACAAAAGCAAACAGAAAAAATAATGGTAAGACATAATGACATTTCATTATGATTAACTGCAAATTGGACAAGGCTAATATTCCGAGGAAGAGGCTGTTAACACCACAATCTGTTTTTGGAAGGCTCTCATTCTCTCCTTATTTCTAACCAAACACATAACAGCAATTATCTTCGCATCCGTCAGGGTTTTACGTTTGCCACAATGTAACTGCCGTGAGGGTAAAGCGTTCTCATTGTCCGCCGTACATTTGTAACAGCATAACAAATTGCTGTCGGGATATGACATATCCATTGTGCCCCTGTTGATTTAACTTGCCGGAATTTTATATTGGATCCTAATGCTATTCTGAAAGAAAAATATGTAAGGAGCCAAATCCTTTTGGTAGACACGTTCAATTACCACAAAAACGTCTCATTTTCCTAGCCATTACAATCCCATTAGCAGTGTAGTACTGTATTACAGTTCAAATAATGTAAGATGCTTTTTTTTTTCTTTTTTTTTTCTTTTTTTCACAACTTTCTCGTCATTCTGCAGTCGATCGCAAAAAGATAACATTGTCATCATCAGTATCATAGTATCAAATTCTTCAGTTCTTCATTTACTCAAATACACTACTGCCACCAGAAGGTGCTACTTTCCCGGTTTCAGCCAGATTTTGGGATGAGATTACGATACCTACGATTACCCTGAGGCTGTTCAAAGGGCTTATGATATTAATCATTTTATGTTGCTTCTCTGATAGGAAAACTAACGGTATATAATATATATATATTATATATATATATATATATATATATATATTATATATATATATATATATATTATATATATTTGTATTAAAGGCACAATAATCGGGTTGTTAACCTTAGCTCTTGCCAGTTAGAAGATGCTGAAATGAAAAAAAACAAACAGGATAGCTTACCAGTGCACCTTTGTGGTCGGTGACACACTTCGAAGGAGGCCAATTGGTGTGCGAGTTCGTAACAAACAGAAAATGACATATATTCTGACGCAAGTTGCAAAGGGGGAACTAACTGATTTTGACTGATAGAGTGTAGAACACACCACAGAAGAGGTGCTGGAAGAGGTGTTGTAGGTCCATCGGACAAGGTACCATAAAAGAGAACTTTGAAAAAGTTAACATTTGAAGTGATAATTACTTGAGTCTAGAGAAAGGGAAGTGAGGTGCGGCACATATTCTTTATCGACGAACTAATATTTTTGTGATGTCATAATTGTGGTCTCTTTATTTCAGATGGATTCGAAGTCACCTATTGGTTTTTCTCTGACTGATTTTGACTATTAACCCTTAAACGCCGGAGCGGTAAATAAAAAAATGACTCCCGTGTGCCGGAGGGGTTTGAGAGTGAGCGCGTAAGCAGAAAAAATATTTTTTTCAAAAAATCACAGCGCGCTTAGTTTTCAAGATTAAGAGTTCATTTTTGGCTCCTTTTTTTCTCATTGCTTGAAGTTTAGTATGCAACCATCAGAAATGAAAGAAATTATCATTATCATATATAAATAATGCGATATATGATAGCGCAAAAACGAAATTTCATATATAATTGTATTCAAATCGCGCTGTGCGCAAAACGGTTGAAGGTAACAAGTTAATTTTTTTTTCGTTGTAATGTACACTAAATTTCAATCATTTTGGTATATAACAAATTGTAAAACAATAAAAGCAACACAGAGAAAATATTATCACAAAATAATGCATGAATTCGTAACGCGCTTACGTAAACACATATTTTTTTCAAAAATTCCCACCATAAATCTAAATATTGTCCTAGATACTTCCAATTGTTTCAGAATGAAGACAAATGATTGAATATTACTATACTGTAAGAATATTAGCTTACAAATTCAGTTTTCGACCATATCTGACGAGCTAAAGTTGACCGAATGTCGAATTTTTTATATATATATATTTTTATATGCAATTATTTCGGAAATAAGAAAAGCTACAACTTTTCAAAATATTTTTCGTTTTATTCTACATGAAATTGCGCACATTTTCATATATAAAACTCTATGAAATGCCTAATTATGAAACGGAGCAAATATTCCGAGAATGGGACTTACGCATTTCGGAGATTTGTGGCGGAGAATCCGCGCGCGGAGGGAAGGAAAGTTTTTAAAAATTCACCATAAATTTAAATATTGTGCTAGAGACTTCGAATTTGTTTCACGATGAAGATAAATGACTGAATATTACTAGCTGTAAGAGTTTTATCTTACAATTGCGTTTTTCGACCATTTCGGTAGAGTCAAATTTGACCGAACGTGGTTTTTTTTCTATTTATCGTGATTTATATGCAAATATTTCGAAAATGAGAATAGCTACAACCTTAAACTATTTATTGTTGTATTATACATGAAATTGCGCACATTTTCATATATAAAACGTTATGTAACGGCTAATTTAAAATGGTGCAAACATTACACAATCGCACGTATGATTTTTTCGGAAGAGTTACCGCGCGGACGTAAAGAAAATGTTATTTTTTTCATAAATTCACCATAAATCGAAATATTGTGCTAGAGACTTCCAATTTGTTGCAAAATGAAGGTAAATGCTTGAATATTACTAGAATATAAGCGTTTTAGCTTACAATTGCGTTTTTCGACCATTTCGGTAGAGTCAAAATTGACCGAAGGTTGAAAATTTGTCACTTATCATTTTTTATATGAAAATATTTCAAAATTGATAAAAGCTACAACCATGGGTTGTTTTTAGTTGTATTTGTGCATGAAATTGCGCACATTTTCATATATAAAACTTTATGTAACGGCAATTTAAAATGGTGGCAAACATTACCACAATCGCATGTATGATTATTTTCGGAAGAGTTACCGCGCGGACGTAAGGAAAAAGTTTTTTCATAAATTCACCATAAATCGAAATATTGTGCTAGAGACCTCCAATTAGTTGCAAAATTAAGTTAAATGATTGAATATTACTTAAATATAAGAGTTT
The DNA here is from genome assembly GCF_015104395.2 of Macrobrachium nipponense. NCBI lineage: Eukaryota > Metazoa > Arthropoda > Malacostraca > Decapoda > Palaemonidae > Macrobrachium > Macrobrachium nipponense. The sequence continues at coordinate 136,112,244 of NC_087202.1, read as the reverse complement.
TAGCTTACAATTGCGTTTTTCGACCATTTCGGTAGAGTCAAAGTTGACCAAAGGTTGAAATTTTGGCACTTATCGTTATTTATATGAAAATATCTTAAAACTGATAAAGCTACAATCATGAGTATTTTTTTGTTGTATTCTACATAATAATGCGCATATTTTGATTCTAATAATACTCTATGTAACGGCTTAATTTAAAATGGTAAAAAAATTATGTCAAAGTGACGAAATAATTTCCGAGATGTGTCACAGATACTTTTTAAAGTGCGGCAAGAAAAAGAAATTCGCGCTTGCGCCGCCTGCGTAAGCGATTGTAAACAAAACAACACCTTGATCCGTGAACGGTCCCAGCATCCCAAGGTCGCGTGATTCAGAGTTTTCGGCTGGTAGGCCTAAAAGTATTTTTCCGCGAATTTTAAAAAACTTTTGTATGTCGACGTAAAATACGTCCAGTCGGCACCCGAGAGACAAAAAATGTCGACGTAAAATACGTCCAGTCGGCGTTTAAGGGTTAATAAACAATTAAAGTTTGGACACTTAGGGGAAGAGGGGGTACTTACATAAAAATGATTTTGAGAGGAATATGATAGTTTAACGTTTCTTATTGAGTCAGAGTTAATTAATTTTATTCCATTTTCATGTTAGCTAATTTTGGGAAATAAAAAGTATATTTTTATAACCACGAGAGTTTACCTTAGCCTAGTTTGACTTTCAGCCAACTCCAGAGAGGGCATTCAACGAAACAATGTTAGGTTATGTTACCAATTAGGAATGTTTTGTTTTATTTTGTTTAAACGAGAGTCATTTGACCTTGTTAGGGATTTTTTCGTAGATTATATATATATATATATATATATATATATATATATAATATATATATACACAATACATATATATGTATATGTATATATATATATTATGTAAGGATTTACTGGTAACGTTTTACCAGATACATGTGTAATTGTAATAGTCACTATGCACTAAGCCCACGTATATCTATATATATATATATATATATATATATATATCTATATATATATATATTATTATATATATATATATATATATATATAATAGCTATATATATATATATATATATTAGAGTGACTATACTGACTGTAAGATTTGAGCAAGCTTTTAAAAATCTCTTAAACTGAATTGCTATGCGTTTGCATAAAAAATTTTTTTCGATTGAAGCAGATCTATAGTAAGTTTACATAGATCGTCTTGCAAATGAAGCAGCTAGTAAATAGATCGAAAAAAAAAAAATGTAAATCATGATAAGAGAATTGTTCAAGTCACTGTTAGTGCACGGTGATGGTTGATGATACAGAAAACCGTAACATTACTTCAGGAACGATTTATCTATATTTGAGTCACAATGTCAAGCGAATCTTCTTGGGATCTCTGCTGAATGAAGGCGTCGCTTTAAACTTGTAGAACGCTATTTCCTTTAAAGCCTTCTATCGCCGTACTCAGCAGATGACGTCATCAAGTAGCCGCATCACGGATACTGAAGTGACGTCATTGATCTGTAAAGCTACTGACGTCATCAGAACGCACGGGCGTGGGTGGGGAACTCTTTGACTTTCTGGGAATGGCGTGGAAATGTCTAAGGTGAATGTTAGCACGGGAATCATATGTCGGCAATGAACGACTTGTTCTTTCACACACACACACACACAGTGTTTAATATTTCAGTTCATCCAGTTATTAAATCATCGTATTACTCTGCTTTGAACGTAACAATTATTGACGTGCATATCAAAACGCAGGACTATAATTGGCTCTGTCAGGATCTAGCGGTTTGGCATAAATAATACTTATTTCTTTGGTAAGTGAAAGCTGTTTAAAAATTTTTATCAATTATTGTGCTGGCATACGATTATAGTCATGTACAATTCATAAAGGACGAAGTAAAATTTTTGAAAATTAAAAGGTGGCGTGACAATGACTTCGCAACGCCTAGTCACCAAGCCTATATTAACAGCGTCAAGCGTCTAAAGGTTATTAATCACATACTGCATCAATTCATTTGCAGTCTCCCCACTACTTTGCTCTCTCCTCTTCGATCAAGAACCGAATGACTTCAAAGCAAGAGTTCAACTTATAAAAAAGTTATAGTCATTTTATCATTGTTAGCACTTACGCACTTGGAAAATTCTTCACAACCTCATACGTCTAGTTATTTATGTCAATGGTGTAGCTTGCGCGCAGCTGGGAACTACCTTCAGTTTTTCCCTGAAGAACCTACGTCAATTAGCATAGATACAGAAGGTAATTAATTTTATAGTATAATGGTTATAAGTAGCTATATAAAACAGTTTGCAATTGGGTTCTCTCTCTGTCTCTCTCAACACACACACACACACACGCACGTACACACACCACACACACACATACACATACTACATACATACATACATACATATATATATATATATATATATATATATATATATATATATATATATATATATATATATTAATTAAACTTTCACAACGGTACCGTGGATGGAACCGCATAAAATTAGACTTTTATCATAAAGCCATCTTCAGCGTTCTGAAGGTTTTAGAATAAAAGAAGAAAATATTGATACCCCTTTTATTTATTTTCATGTCAGAATATCTTTGATATTTTCATACAGACACGTAAACGCATTACACACACAGCACCCACAACACACACACAATGTATATATATATATATATATATATATATGATATATGTATATTATATATATATATATATATATATATATATGATATATAGTATATGTATATATATGTATATATATATATATGTATATATATATATATATATTATATATATATATATAATATATATATATATATATATATATGGAGATATATATATATATATATATATATATATATATATATATATGTATATGGATATATATATATCTTATATATATATATATATATATATATATATATATATTTATATATATATATATATATATATATAATATATATATATAGTATATATAACGTATATATCTATATATATATATATATATATATATATATATATATATATATACATGTATGCGTGTATATTATGTGGGTGTTCTAAAAATATTAACACACAAATCCTCTTAAATAACAATTCACTTTAATCTCTTCGATATCAATTTGTCATCCGACCCTTAATATTCCAGAGTTACGTGCGGATGTGTGACAAACTATAAATCCATACATATATATATAAATAAATATATATATATATATATATATATATATATATATATATATCTATATATATACACTGTATATGTACTATGACATTCGACCATCGTTGTGTCTTTGTGTTATAAACCTCTTTTCCCTTTCCTCTTGCTGACATCGAGGTATAGACTCGGTTTGGTCATGGAATTTGTCACAGGTATTAAGACCCCGCACTTTTTCATTTGATATACTATAATCCGTAGGGAGGTTAGTGCCGTCAGTTCACTTCATGTGGTGCACTGTAGGCATCACTTAAGGTTCTTACAGCGTCCCTTCTGTCCCTATCTACAACCTCTTTTATTCCTTTTATTGTACCTTCGTTTATATTTCATTTCTTCCATCTTACTTTCCACCCTCTTCTAACAATTGAAAATGCAACTGTGAGGTTTTCCTCCTGTTACGCCTTTCAAACATTTTAACAGGCAATTTCGAGCGCTGGATGATCTCACAAGTCCCAGTGCATGGCATTGGGTCTAAATTCTATACCCTATTCTATTCTATTCTTTACAATATAGTAGATACCTTTTTCAACATGAAGTCATTCCCCAGAAAGCTTACAGTACACTGGGTATCGTGATGGCTCTTCCCAGGGAGGTTTTGAAAAGGAATGTAAAGTTGATTGCTTGGATAAATGAGGCATAATTCTGATGACGCTCGTTTTTGTTATTTTCACCCTCTGCTGGTGGTATGAAATTCTATTTATTGAAGAATTCGTGGCCCTTATTAATAGGAAGATACTTTGTGTTTAACAAAACAGATAAAAGGGTCAAGATATGCCTCCTATTGAGATAAAAGAAAGTGAAAAAAAGACATCGAGATCCCAATAAAGATATTGTTATCATAAAACCAAAATTCAGCTGGTCGCATAACAGGGCACGAACAGAACTTGGTCATTTTCCAGTTCATAAGTTAACAGTTTCCAAATGTTGTTATACTAGTTATTTATTCTGGTAGAAAAAGCAATGTCAAAAACAGTTACAATCACCTTTTCTCACAAATGTTGCTGTTTCTGATTAGCAAGGTAATAGCTGCTCACAAAACGTAATAGTAGGATATTATTCATTGATTTAAGTCAATGTATTATATAATATATACACACACACAAACACACACACACACTTAAATAAATGAATAATATCCTACTATTACGTTTTGTGAGCAACTACTACCTTGCTAATCAGAGACAGCAACATTTGTGAGAAAAGGTGATTGTAACTGTATTTGACATTGCTTTTTCTACCAGAATATATATATATATATATATCTATATATAATATATATATATATAGTATATGTGTGTGTGTGTGTGTGTGTGTGTATATATATATATATATATATATATATATATATATATATATATATATATAATATATCTGTGTGTGTGTATCTGTTGAACTTGTGTCATCATTTTGATTCACCTATACAAGACATGAAGTAAAATCGTTTGTTGAAACCAAGAACGAAGGGTGTCGGGATCCTATTATCGTGACCAAGAGCAGTTTTGAGGTAAAACCGTCAAGGGAACATTCATACATTCCCATTACTACGTATGTTTATTGACACCGCCGAACGGTAAAGACATTAACGAGACATTAAATTGACGACCTATTTGTGGAACAGCAGGGTTTTCCAGTTATGGCGCTCGTTTTCTATAGCTATCGGAAGCCACCGCTCATCTCGTTTAGATTAATTTTTAATAACTTTAAATTAAAAACCTGAGGTGCTGTAGATTTCAGTATTTTCTCATGCTATGAATAATCCGAACAATTAAATTTTTTCCGTTCGATTTTCTTTCATCTTATTTGTTATTTGTTTAGTCATTTTCCACTGTGCATTCGTTGCGTCTTTCTCCCTACTACGTAACAGATTCTAAGAAATGTTTGCTTTGACATGAGAAGGACTGCATGAAATCAGTCATCATTTACTGCATTATTACAGTTAAATAGGCTTAGAATCTAATGCTTTTCACGTCTTGCGAGCTCAGTAAGTATAGCTTTGGATGGTGTCAAATCCTTTGGTTTCTTCAATATAGTTTGCTCGGTCGTCATGATTTTTTTTTTTATTTTACCGTAAAAAACGAAAAAGTAACTCTTTCTGTTATTGATAGACCTTCATGCGCGGCATCCAAATTCTGCTCTATATTTGCCACTGCAGCCCGGTAGGCTTTGCTTATTGCCTAATGCCCGAATGAGTTTTATTCATTCCTTGAATCAGTTATTGTTTTCCTTCGCTTTATATTCGGGTCTGTTGGTTATTTTGTTTAACTTCACCTGCCCTTTTTTTTATATATATATATATATATATATATATATATATAATATATATACATATATTATATATATATATATATAATATATAATATATATATATATATAGTATATATATCGAGAGAGAGATATATGTATATATATTTTATATATATATTATATATATATATATTATATATATATATATATATATATATATATATATATATAACTGGTTATGTTGTCGTTTCTTGAAAACTTCAATTCAGAGGGAACAGGATAGCCAGAGGACATGGAAGTATTGGAGAAATGATTATTTCTCAAGTCAATCAGAGGCAAAGCCGATCTTTCGCGAATCCCTAACTTTTCCCATCATCAGGGTCCTTTAAAATACATAATAATAGCAAGTAAAAAAGGTAACATAAAAGCGAAAGTTAACTGCGAATTGTGTGGCTAAATAGATAGACTTCATAACCATAGGGGGAAACGAAATACTGGGTGTGGGTCCTGACCGGTTTCGGCTTTATCTCTCAGCCATTAACGAAGGCCTGAAACATAAGGGAAAGAATGTGTTTATATATATATATATATATATATATATATATATATATATATATATATATATATATATATATATAGATATATATAATGCAATGGGGTCGGTATAAATAAATATCCCAAAGAGCGCAGGTGACCAAATATTCTCTCCTGACAGGTGGTAAGGAATAAGCCATTCACTCATTTGTTTATATATGTATGTATGATGTTTGTATGTATGTAGTATATATATGTATATATATATATATATGTGTGTGTGTGTGTGTAGATATATATATATATATATATATATATATATATATATATATATATATATATATATATATGTGTGTGTGTGTGTGTGTGTGTGTGTGTGTGTGTGTGTGTATGTGTGTTTGAGTAAATGTTTTTAAGTAAGACTCTTTTGAATCAAAGTCACGGCGAAATGTAAAATCTTTTATATGGATTGTACTTTTATCCCAAAATATTTTAAGATGTTTATTATGTAATACATCAAATGTTTTGAATCTTTGTGATCAGAAAAGTCATTCTGAGACATTGATTAATCTTTTTTTGAAAGAGTATGTGTAAACATAATGATATTTATCGAAAGCCCTATTGAATGTTTCAACTGCAGGGAGCTATATCTTAAAACGGACAGTAAATATTTTCGTTTTAATGCGTGTCCAGGAATCCTCTATACCTTCGTCGAGGAGTTAATTCACCCCAAAATATGAGAATCTATATTTCCCCTTAAGCCTAAAACAAAGCCTAGTCAGAGTTAAGAAGCTTTCATATTGGGAGCCTTTCTGTCCAAATATTTATTTCTCTTAATGGGCGCTTCAAGTGGGGAGCGGCGATGGGCGACGGTAAGGACCACATTTAGCGGCACTCCAGACGGTTCCCAAAAGTTCCTTGTCAGTTACAGAAACCGCGTTCAAGTCAAACATTCGTTGGAAAGTTACCTCCTAGGTTATTATGGCAAATGTCAAGAAAGAAAGTGACAGACGAGCTGAGATTTTAACTTGAATGCTTCTTGGGAAAAAAAACAAAACTTAAACAGTTCATGCAGTGATCTACTGTATTGAAAGAAAAAAGTGCTGTATTCTCAAGATCCGGGTTTCTGGAGCATATATGAGAATAAAAGTAAGGCTTGACGTTAAAAGTAACCGAATACATTCGTGATCATCACAACTATGATAGAAGATGTATGACTGCATAACGCGGAAGGTTGTTTACCATTTAAAGAACCTTCCGCAATATTTAACCATACATTTTCTATCTTCGTTGATATCACGAATGTACTCGGTTACTTTTAAAGTCAAGCCTTTTTTTTCTTCCAGTGCAGTAACCCAATGCAGTAAGTCACTACATGAACTGTTTATGCTGTTTAATGTTGTTTTCTTTGTTATTTCAAGAAGCTGAATTAAAGTTAATAAATAATTAGGATTGATTTATTGCAGAGAGAGAGAGAGAGAGAGAGAGAGAGAGAGAGAGAGAGAGAGAGAGAGAGAGAGAGAGAGAGAGAGAGAGAGAGAGAGAGAGAGAGAGAGGATGCCCAGTTACATACTATACACGTGATTATAAGAGAGAGAGAGAGAGAGAGAGAGAGAGAGAAGATTATGCGGATAAATTGAATCATTTCCTTGCATGTCAGAGAGTACAATAAACTGTTCATTCATTAACATTTGATAAAGATAAATAAATAGATACAGATAGATGGATCCCCTTTCATTTCCATCACCATTAACGTGTTCTGTTTTAACTAGATCTTCAAGTAATTGCTGAGAAACCTTGCAACGATGAAAAAATGAAACATGATAAAAATGTTTATTGACATCATTCTTAAGTTAGTTTTCTATTTGCGTTTCATTATTAGTTTTATAAGAAGCTCACAAAGAGAGAGAGAGAGAGAGAGAGAGAGAGAGAGAGAGAGATGAAGAGAGAGAGAGAGAGAGAGAGAGAGAGAGAGAGAGAGAAATGTTGACGGATAACGCTTGTGTAATAAAATAGACAGATCATCTGAATCTTGAAAAGCTATTAAAGTACTGGAAACTGCCATTTAACGTAAAATTGTTCACAATAACAACAACAATAAAGAGATAAACTGATTTCCAATCGCAAAGCAAAATTCGAATGGGAATGTCATTCTCACTTTGGTTTGAACGGAAACTGAATTTCGCTATTCACAGTCGGTTTTAGATCATTCAGTCTGTTTAACTCCAGTCCATTGCATTGGCTAAGAGCTTTTGCATTTTTATGGCCTTGTTCATCGCGTACAAAGCCTATAAACAGATGATGGCATTTCCGAAATCATTTCGAAAGCGGCCAGCTCCACATTGGTTGTATGCGGTGCGATTTTTCCCCCTTAATAGCGCTAAATCGTGGGAAATTGCCCCAAAATTGGTTCCTGATTGTTTTTTTTTTTTTCAAAGTTTATAAACGCCAAGTTACACTCATTCTCTTCACATGGGTTTATTGAATGTTGTGAATAAGTGACCACTGTTTTTAAAGTGCAGCTACCCAGGATTTCCCTTAAAATTTAAAGGTATTTTGTCATGTCATTAATTCGTCAGGAATATGTGATGCTCGTGCAAGTTGAAATGACTTTGCATCTCTCTTAATGGGACAGTGGATGAGGTGTTACTCTTAACAGTCAGAGGCACAAAGGGTTAAATTGAATGAGCCCATAATGCAACACCCTTCCCTTGGGTATGAATCCGGGTCATCTTGTAAAACATATGACCTCTCTCTCTCTCTCTCTCTCTCTCTCTCTCTCTCTCTCTCTCTCTCTCGTAAAGGAAATATAAATACAAATTATTCTGTAGTATAATCAAATTATAATAATAAATATTTTAAATGAATTCATGTAGTAGCACGGAATTAAAATAAAAATAGGATTAAAAGAGGAAAACATTATAAAATGTCAATTTGGTCAATGGAACTCGACGGCCAAAATCGAAAAAATTATAAAAGAAACAGAGACAGCTGCACGACGGAAAAGGAGGCGGTTTGGAAGAAACAGAGAAATAAAGGAAGAAATGGGAAACTAAAGGCATCGGGTACAAGTATACGCAGAAAAGCGAAAACGATTGGGTGGGAGTAGAAACTGAAGATGGAGGGGAAGAGGAAGTTATTGCAAAGAGAATCTGGGTTGTGGCTGATTGATTGGTGGGTCGTGAAATACTACTTATGGCAAAAAGACTAGTAAAGAAAACTGTAAATTTACCCACTGAAGGTGAGTAGGAGAAAATCTGAAAGATAATAAGATATACGAAAACTTATTTTGAATTTATGTTGATTTTTTAAATGATGATGACGATTTTTAGCATGAATCGATTAGCCTTATCAGGGCCAATGACAGGCCTCCAGTCTTCCCATTGCCATAATGAATAGAAGAGTTAGCTGAACGTTGAAAGCAAGCGTACACGTTAATTAGATGCCAGTGAGACAATGATGTTCCCTCCGGGGAATAAAGCTGTTTTAATCTAGTTTCCAATGGCAACCACTGTCCTTTTATTGTCATGACATGTGATATAGGTTTCAATTATCCGATTTATATCTTATCATTAGTTTCTGTCATTCGTCAGTGGAATTTCTGGTCGCAAATGCTGTTGAAGTACTCATAATGTATTTGTACTTTTTTTAACATCCTTGAACTGTAAATGAATCTATAACAGATTTGGTAAAGTTATAATTTTGTCTCATTCGTAAACTTGTTTATTATAATTATATGCAATATATACATAAATACATACATAAAATAATTCATACAGTTAAGTGTGTATATATAGGTAGAAGCCACGAAGGAAACCATTCTGTGGTTCGAGCCTACCTGTTGACGGATTGCTTATCGCTCATCGATTCCCCCTGGATGTCTGTTATTCCGGGTCTGAGAGAATTTGATGTTGAATAACATTTGTAGTTTAATACTTGTGAATATAAAAATGGCTTTGTGAATATGAGAAGTATTCAATATATATATATATATATATATATATATATATATATATATATATATATATATATATATATATATGCATATGTATATTTATATATAGCTATAAATACTAGGTTCGCTCCCCTAACAGGTGTGGCTGCTGAGAAAAGACGAGGCAGCCATCACTGTCTTATACTAACATTGTTATCAAACGGCTAGATAGTCTTTTATGGAGAAAGGAGCGTGTATAAAATTAATCTTAGAAATTGATAGTATTATGGGAAGAAATTCTGTTGATCCTATGGAAGGAATGGAAAGAGGGTCCCCTCTCTCTCACTCACACACACACACACACACACGACACACATACACACACACACATACACACACACACACATACAAGCCCACATTCATGTTGTAAGATTCAGCATCCCATTTGGAGGAAAGTAGAGGTCGTAAATTTTGCATAATATAAGTACTTTAGGCGGTGTGTACAGTAATCATCCTTAATGAAGCGTGAGTCTGGAACCATCCAGGGTGCTTAAATCTTCTTCGTCTTTTTCTTCTTCTTCATGAAAAATGGGAATTAAGCTTTCGTTATGGAGAGGTTAATTTATGGGGGTAATTTGAAGAGAGGTGCTAGGCAGTGTCAGCAGTATTTTCCTAGAGACAGTATCACCCCAATTGGCCTCATTCTCTATAATGTACTTGTTTGACTATATATATATATATATATATATATATATATATATATATATATATATTACATAATAAATATACACACACATATACATAAATTACATATATCACACAAAACTGTAGAGAATGAAATGGCAAAGGGGATGTATCTTTTTATGGAAAAACATTAACGACACTGCCTTGCACTTCTCTTCGAATTACCCCATAAATAATCTTTAATTACCGAATTTTTCACGAGGTTCTAGAATGCATAATTATATATATATATATATATATATATATATATATATATAAATAAATAAATATAATGTATATATATACGTGTTATCGTGTGGCTGTCTGCATTTATACACACACACAGATATACACATAATTTCTGCACTAATTCTTTCATCATTGATGAATTTAGGTACGCCGCCGAATTCAAGAGAATTTATGAGAAGTACAGTACATAACAGGCATCAAATCGACATTCTAGTTCCACATAGGCACATGTTAGGTTGGTGGATCCACCCCCGTGTGTGGCACCTTGTCGGTTACAGAGCCTATGGACGTCGATCATAATCTTTCAGTCACTGGGACCCTTCCTCTGCAACCCTCTATTTGCAAGTGGACACGTAGCATAGGCCTGAAGAAGTTCACGAATGCACACCATCACGCGCGCTCTGTGCATATACTATGGTTATGGAATTAAGAAGTCATTTTTGTCTATTCGTGGCAGTCATGGTCGTTAAGGAAAAATGACGACCTACTAACAGCGATGAGCTTGTGCTACTAGTATTGCATACCTTATAATTTATGATTTGTGGTTTATTGTCTGTTGATATCCTTTGAGAGAAACCCTTTGGTCGTATGATGATTTGTTAGATGGGGTGTATTCTGAAGGACAATTACATTGAGTGTCGCTAAGTGCTCGTGCACGGCTTCGGTATGTACTATATGCTTTTCGATTTATTTGCTTCAACTATCCTAGAAGGAAGGATTTTCCATTGCATTTAGCCGACTTCAGTCACTTTTTCTGTACATAACCGTCGCAAGCAGCATGTCTGGTAGTTTTCTGTGTAAGAAGAATGTGTGAAGCTATAAGTTTTCATGCATATATTTAAAAAAAATACTGAATTTGACGTTATCACTGCGATAATAAGGAGTTTATATTTTAAGGATTGTTGATATGTAATCAATACGATCTGAAATGCACCACGTTGACAATATTTGGGCATTTATTTAACAATAATTACTAAACTAACATTGTATTATGTAAGATAAGGCTTAAGATAACAAAAGCGAATGCATGAAGATAATTTAGTATTTTATGGTAACTTTCAATCCGTTGCAATTATCAAATACTGCTTTTCATACTAATCTAAAATTTATGGTGTCTCATCTGCATCAGTTAGTTAAGTATTTACTGGAATATTTTTTACTTGTATGTTTCCACAAATTCGTCGTCCTTTCACTTTACTTTTATTTTTACAAAGTGGTCGTCCCCATCCCCCCCCTCCTTTTTTTTTATAAAGTCGTCCGTTTACCTCTTTTTTTTTCCAAAATAATCGCCCTTTTACCTTTCTTATTTTTCTTTTACTAAGTCATCGTCCTCATCCATATATAAAAGAGAATGGTTGCCAAAACATGCTGAATAAATAAAAAAAAAAAAGGACGAGACGTTAACAACAGAAGAATACGATGGAGGAACAGGCGCAAATAAAAAAGAAGACCATAAAAGAGGCCGTGCGAGAAAATGGGATGCAGAATTTACTCATTAGTTTAATAGGGCTTGAACTTCAGCAACAGCTGATGCCAGGGATTCTTTTGGGTAATATTCTTCCTGGGAATTTGCGTTCTGGATACGGGGGTCTTTCAAAAAACAAGGAAATTATTAGGACTTAAAAAAAATACATGCACTGTTAGCATGTCTCTCCTTTGCACATTTTCTTAACACACACACACACACACAAATACACACACACACATATATATATATATATATATATATATATATGTATGTATGTTATGTATGTATGTATGTATGTATAGTATGTATGTATGTATGTATGTATGTATGTATGTATGTATATATATCTATATATATATATATATATAGCAATTTGGTGTGAAGGGGAAGGACAATTCTTCATTCCTTTCCAAAGGTACTTTATTTAGCTGCGAGCGTTTTCAAAGACGTTTTAGTCCCATTTTCAAAGCTATATAATAAAAGAAACAGACATTAAAAAAAACAGACTCGGAATAAAATAAAAGAATAAATTTTTTTTTTTACATACAACATAAAATCATCAGTACAATAAAAAGGAAGAGAGTTTACTAAATGGTGCTGAGGGCACAGACCAATTGACAGTTCGGGCCAGGTTCAGCTTCGACTTAAACTCACGAGAGGTATAGAGGTGTTTTGGGGTGATCTGAGTATATATATATATGATATATATATATATATATATATATATACTATATATATATATATATATATGTGTGTGTGTGTGTGTTTGTGTGTCATATCACATTACCGTGATTCATATACATATATCGAGCTACAAATGTCCTTTAATATCTAATTCGCTCTACCTCGAAATTAATATATTTTCATATTTGTTTAACCGAAGGGGAATTTATTAAGCGATAATAGAATTGGCGACCGATGGGCACGAACCATCGACCTCTCAATTCCAGGACTGGCAGTGAAGCCTTAGCCAACCCCAACACAGCAAGAGATATAAGTTTATGCCGCCTCCCATCTCAAATACCTGCCGCGCTCAGGTATTTTTTGTTTTGGAGACTGCATCAAGCCCATCTCGTCCTCGGTAGCGTGGTAGTGCTTTTGCCCACACGTAGTCATTATATAAGTCATATCACATTACCGTGATTCATATACATATATCGAGCTACAAATGTCCTTTAATATCTAATTCGCTCTACCTTGGAATTAATATATTTTCATATATGTTTAACCGAGGGGGGATTTATTAAACGATAATAGAATTGGCGAGAAAAAGGAGGAAAATCTATGGAGGATGATTTCACTTTCTCTGTGGAAATTGAAAAATTTTCGATGTCATTTACGAATTTTGCAAGACACCTGTTCTTCAAAGTCAACAGCAGCTGCTTCAGGCCGAGGGTTATGGATCAGGTGCGGTTGTATGCACCCCAAAAGTGCTCCTCTGTAGACAGGTTTTCCTGTTAGTTTCTCGAAGAGTCTTCTACTGCAATGGTAATGAAACTGTTTTGGCACTCTCTCGGCTAGCACTGGCTGGAATATTGAAGGAGGAAAAAGTTGGGTGTGAGGAATAGTTGAGAGAAGGGGGAGGTTCAGTTTGGGTAGGTGAAATAGGGTTTTTTTGAGAGGAAAGTGAAGGTAATGGCTCGGTTATCCATGGTTTTGGTTTGTAATCGACTTTTTCCTTGGAGCTCGACGCTGTCTCTGTGGCCTAGGCGCTGGGTGTTGCTGTGGTATTACTGTGGTTGCTTGCTGTGGTTTCGGTCTCGATGTGTCCTCTTGGTTTTTCGGCTTCAGAGTCGGCCCTGAAGGTGGAAGAATGCCTATCATCCTTTCAACTCGATTCTTGCACTGCAGCGCTTTTTCCAGCGCTTTTTGACTGGAACAGTTGGGGCATTTGCTGGTCACTGCTTCTCCTCTCTTGTAAATATCGAGGCACTGTTTTGTGGATTGTGGTTTGCTACATATCCCACGCGTCTCCTCAGCTGTGGAGCGGCTGCTGTGATGTCCAAACTTCTGACATTTGAAGCATCATACGGGATCGGGTGTGAAGGCTTCTGTAGGGAAATTTTCCCATACAGCGAGTGAAACATGGCTTGTTATGTCTCCCTTGAAGGTAGCGATGACTTTTTACGCGGGATTTCCTGATTTTCCGATGCATCTCTGGGCCCAAAAGACGTTCTACAGGACACCATACAAATCCAGGAACGTCAGTGAAGCTTCTACCTACTTCACCACAGCAAGAGGCTATAAGTTAATGCCGTCTCTCACCCTCAAATACCTTTCGCGCTCAGGTATTTGCTGATTTGGAGCCAGCATTAACCCACCTCGACCTCGGTAGTATTGTAGTGCTTATGACAGCACGTAGCCATTATATAAGTCATATCACATTACCGTGATTCATATACATACATTGGAGTGGGTAAAAGCTTCACTGACGTTCCTGGATTTGTATGGTGTCCTGGGTTTGCGCCTGGGTGCCAACAATTCTATTATCGCCTAATAAAAATTCCCCATCGGTTAAGCATATATGAAAATATATTAATTCCGAGGTAGAGTGAATTAGTTATTAAAGGATATTTGTAGCTCGATGCATGTATATGAATCACGGTAATGTGACATGACTTATGCATATATATATATATATATATATATATATATATATATATATATATATATATATATGATATCTATATATATATATGTATATATATATATATAGATACATATATATATATATATATATATATATATATGTATCTATATATATATATATATATCTATATATATACGATACATATATATATATATATATATATATATATATATATGTATCTATATATATATATAATATATATATATATATATATATATATATATATATGTATGTATGTATAATTATCTAGGTGACGATTTTAATTCTCCTTGTGGCTCAATATACGTGATTACACACACACACACCACACACACACACACACACACACATATATATATATATATATATAATATATATATATATATATATATATATATATATATATATATATATTTATATGTGTGTTTGTGTATGTATGTATGTGTATGCGTCTCCTTTACTCGGATAAGCGGGGTGGGCGGGGTAACATGAAGGTTCTTGGCTTGCTATTCGACAAGATATGAGCGTAGGAGGGTTGAATGGATCTAATAAATCTGTATACAAATAGGAGCAAAGGAAATTGAATGTTAGTTTACCTTGTCGTTCATAAAACTCCTCAAGTCCTCGGACCCGGAGTTTTAATAGCCTGGAGAATCTAAGCTTTTACAGAAGTAAACAATTTTCTTACTCGAAATCCTGGAATATTTTCAAATGTAATTTAATTTTTCTGTTTTTTGATGATTTTTTTTTTCATAAATCAGACATCCTTTCGGCCTCCCTATATATTGCTGAAGTCTGCACTCAAGGGTAAGCTTAGCCTGCCTACGGTTGTTAGCTTCCACTGCAAACTTGAATATTACTTAACGTAGCTGTCGTCGATGTGGCCTATATAATTACACACACACACAAACACACACACACACATATATATATATATATATATATATATATACATGTATATGTATATATATATTATATATACATATACATGTATATACATACATACATATACATACATACATATATATATATACATATACATGTATATCATACATACATATATATATATATATATATATATATATATATATATGTATATATATATATATATATATATATATATATATATATATACCCATACATCTATATATAGTATATGCGTATGTGGACAGCAGGTGACGATTTTAATTCCCTTTGTGGCTTAATATAGTGAACACACAAACACACACACGCACAGCACACGCACATATATAAATTATATATACGTATATATATATATATATATATATATATATATATATATATATGTAATATATATAGTGTGTGTGTATGTATATGAATGTATATTTTTGTTTACGCGTCTGTGCCCCAGCTGGTGAAGATGATATACCTTTGTGAAAATTAGCCAAGAAAAATAACTCAAATGATTACGATTCCGAGGATTCTGATATAACACTCACTACCACCAATAAGAATCTTGAGAATGGCAATTCTCCCATGGATATTTCTATACTTAGCTAAGAGTATGATTCAATCAGTGATCCAGCATATGTTGCGAACAGTGATGACCTTATTATTGATGTGTTTGCAGCTTGTTCAAGATGCGAATGTTAAAAGCCACTTTGTTTTTCTCATTTTGAAAACTACGCCAGTTGCAAAAATGACAGTGTGATGATAAGTAAGAGTTGTGATAAAGCTTTTGTGCAAAATACAAGAATTACTTAGAAAAAGAAACTGTTTCGGGGTCTGTTAGTGTATTATATCCTGGACAGTTTGAAGTTGGTGAATTTACAAAAACAACAAATGGCACCCATTTTTATACAAATATATGTATGACACAAATAAATGTGTACATATCTTACACTCTCAGCCTGAATTATACGTATTTATATGAAACAAAGTTCAACCTTAGATTCGGTGTGTGACGAAAATCCATTATTTCAAATAACATTATCACCACAAAGTGACCAATAGATGTCGAATCGTTAACACAGTGAGTCAGTCAGTTTTCGCAAACTGATGAATATCTTTGAAAAACATGAATAAAAGATCTTTATGATTTTAAGAAATTGTGTAAACACTGCTTGAAAGAGAAGGTCTTAAAATTACCAACTACCAAAAATCAATACTTTATCGATTTAATTACTTGATAAAAAGATGAGAAATCTTTAAACGCAATTTACTAAACGCAATTTTCTCAAAAAGAGAATTTTACCGATTCGACGGTTTGTGGAAATGCGACGATATAGAACAAGTTCGCGTGAGCCTTTTGACTTGAAAGTCAAAAGTTACACTAAGTATAGTAAAAGCTTCAAACTCATTCAGCAGAATCCTATTCAATGGATTGAGAGCATAGGGTGCAAAATCAGTATGAGGTCTACTAATCAATACTGTTTTCGTTTTATTGGAGTTCAGCCTCATACTCGTCTCAGCATCACTTTCTCATGAGTCGAGACTTGACTACACCCACAAGTGTTGCATCATCGGCGTACTGAACAATCTTATATTGCAAGCCAACAGCATATCACTTGTTTGCAATAAAGATAACAATGGACCAATAACATTACCGTGTGAAACTCCAAACACAATAGGTCGTTGTTCGCTAAAGGTCACATCTACAGCAACTGCTGCTCCCAACTATACTCGGTTTTTTTTCCATCTGCCCACCCGCCTGTAGTGCTGGCGCTTGGTAACACTGCGTCCCGGGCTTTAAATAGCTACGCTATGTGTAAGTTTTAGGTAAATAAAAGGATATCTGGGTGTACATTTGCAACTGAAAAGTGTTTTGATAATTTACTGCATGCGAATTATACCATTAGGATATAGGATATTGTTATTATTGTTGAATGTAAGCTGCCTTTTCGGGGTGGCGAATGGAACAGCCAGACGCAGTGGTGGGAAAATTGCTTCTTTCTCTGTTCACTAAGGCAAGATGTCAACTTTATTGGACCACACCCACTCTGCTGCTAAGCTACGTGTTACTTCATTACACGTAAATATATCAGTATATACTTTTAATTTTTATAAACGCGTTTTAGCACTATTCCCGCCACTGCGTCTTGGTGTTCAACAATAATAACAATATCCTATTTCGAATATTAACGGTGTAATTCGCATACAGTAAATTATTAAAACATTTTTCCGTTGCAAATGTACACCCAAATATCCTTTTATTTACCTAAAACTTACACATAGCATAGCTACTTAAAGCGGGTGGATAGATGGAAAACTTGAAGTAATCCTAAAGCCTACCCACCCTCTCCATGAGGTCTACCAGACCGTGGTTTATCAATAACAGAACCTGTTTCCTTAAATTTCTTCATACACCTGCTGTGCAATTCCTGGCTGTGTTTTCCCTTATTGTACTATGGTGTGTTTTAAACCTTCTGGACAGCAGTACATTTTATCTCAGCCTTTCTCTAGTAGTGAGGTTATGAGCAAACATCAGTTCTGAAAAAGATGTAGCTTTTATGTTGCAGAAATTGTGAAAAATGTTTGATAAAATAAATGATAAATAAAACTTCAGGACAGTGAAACCAGACACATTAATGGAAGTTTCTCATCCAGTTTACAGAGTAATTCTATCATATATAGTTACGAAGCTTCAAGTATAAATTTCCACAATAATTTTATGAACATCCTGTATGTGTGGGTATAGCGTATATATGTATGTATGTGTATATATATATATATATATATATATATATATATATATATATATATATATATAGTATATATATATGTATATATATATTTATATAGTATATGTGTGTGTGTGTGAAGCTTCAAGTATAAATTTCCACAATAATTTTATGAACATCCTGTATGTGTGGGTATAGCGTATATATGTATGTATGTGTGTATATATATATATATATAATATATATATATATATATATTACATATATATATTATATATGTATACATATATATGTAAATTCTTTGCATTCACACACAGACACACAACCATATATATATATATATATATATATATTATATATATATATATATAATATACATATATATATATTGTCTATTATATATATATAATCTCTCTCTCTCTCTCTCTGAGAATAAATGATCAAACTTTGCGTTACAAATTTTTAAAGAATGACAGTAATCGCTTAAAGTTGAATAATATTAAAAACAGTTTATGTGACCACAAACAATACACGGTAAAATGAAACAACTGAAATACAAAATTCCACCGTCCCTGTTTTAACAGCTCACGTGAGTATGTTTGCGGGAAAAAATTGACGAGCAAAATATTAGCTCTGTCATTTTGGTCGCAGGTGTGCTGTTTCAAACGAGTGCATATGACATTTCCTATCGCAGTGAGGCGAAATTATGACCCACGCGAGTGCAGTATCCTTTTTAGAGCTCAGTAATATTAAATCCCGTGCTGACCTAACAGTCCTGATTCATAGGGTATGCACTATCTAACTTAGTCGCATTGGATTAAAAAGTAGTACCCTTTTTAGATTTCTGTAAACGAAAACTAATGAAATGGCTTTGTTTGTCTGTCCGTCCGCACTTTACTGTCCGCACTCGGGTCTTAAAAGCTCCTGAGGCTAGAGAACTGCGAATTGGTATATTGATCATCCACCTTCCAATTATCAAACTTACCGAATTTCAGCACTCTAGCCTCCGTAGTTTTTATATTACTTAAAATTAAAGATAGCCATGACCTTGCGTCTGACACTGCAATAGGTGCCAGCAACACATGCCACCACCGGGCCGCGGCTGAGAGTTTCATGGGCCGTGACACCATTTCATATGGCGTTACACGTGATCACTCTGGGGATCTGTACATTTTATTCTTATTTTATTATCTGCTTGATTTTCAACAACTGGACTAGTTTTATAGCCTTGTTGTTTTTGTCTAAAATTCTTGATCAAAAGCAGTTTATTAAAAAGCTTGAAATAAATTTAAGGTTTTTGTTCATGAGGTTTGTTCTTTCTGCTGTGCTTCTCGTCAAATTTTCAGTAAAACTCCTTGCTGACAGGACTGTTATGTCACTCCTTAATGTAGGAAGTTGAATTCTTAATCATTTTTTTCTTGCTTGTTTATATACACACATTTGCGATTGTGCCCCATAACAAGAATTGAACGTCAGTATATAGATTGAAATCGTATCAGTTACTTCCTGTTAATATCTTATTCAGGAAGGCCACATGAACCATAAGGCTAGACAGACATGTCAAGCGGGTACAATAGAAAGATACCATCAACAGGCTGGAGTAGAATCACTTCAGAATAAGCACCCCCAATAAAAGGGAAAAAAAAAGTGGGAGGGGAGGACTGGAGCACCCACTTGGATATTGGGGTTGAAAGAATGAAGAGTCTTTGTATGTCTTATAGGGTTCTCTGGTAGGCTATTCTTCGGCTGACAGATTCTCAAGGACATATCCAGAGTAGGCATTCTGTAGGTCTGATATTCCTTTCGGTAGTCTTTGTTATTGAATGCGTTTTGATAACAGGATATAACGAAGATGCTCTAAATGTGTATGGAAGGTAATACAAAAGGCCTGGACATTATTGGGCTTTTATCAAAGGTTCTACTCAAAGGGGAATTCTATTGGGAAAAATAAAATTCTCTCTCTCTCTCTCTCTCTCTCTCTCTCTCTCTCTCTCTCAAATTCTGAATGAACCCTCGAACAAAGAAAATTTATTTTTACTAAAATTCTGTATACACAGAGAATTCATTTGAGCTCCATTAAACAAAATTTGTAATGATTGCCACCACGAAAGCAAAATATCTGGAAATTCCAACAAAAAGCTAGAAATTACGATGCAATTCTTGGCCATTTTTTTTTTTGCAGGTATAATAACGTGAAAAAGACTTTAGTTTGAAAATATTTTGTATGCATGTAATTCATCTTCCATATAACAGATGAAGCGCCAATATTCTTAGCATAGTGTTTAATCAGAATAGGCATTTACTCATAATCGTACGGTATTTCAATTTCATTAATCGTTTAATGAAACTGCATCAACAAAGCTGAGAATAATTATTACTCTTATAGAATATTTGGACATAATGGTTTCAAATTTGTAGGATCAAAGGCTTTGCGTGTAAGAACGTCGGTTACAAACGATATGTCTACGCTACAGTTATCTGGAAGAATTACCCGAGGCCATCATGTTAAGCCTGAGTAAGGAGTAGGAACAGATTATTAAAAATATAGCTGTAGGTGGAGCGTGCAAACTCGTTCTATTGATGCCCGTGGATATACACAGCCTAAACTAATAGTTATTTAGAAGTTGTGATACCAGTTTACGAGGTTGAAGCTATCAGACAATGCTTCAGCTTCCCTTTTTCAAATAGTAATCTGTTTTCACATCAAACGGGAACTTCTGATATATATTGTGACCGGTTGCTCGCCTTCCATGGAAACTCCGCGTTCCACTTTCTGTGTATTTGAAACATTTTGGAAATGTTCAGAGCTCGCGATAAAATATGGATTTGTATTACTTTTGAATAATCGTATGTTGTTTTGGTTCTTAGAAATCTCAGTGAGGAAACACAATGCATATCGTAAATTGTTAATGGACTATAACAAAATAAACAGCAACTACGAAAATTGATAACTTCCGGGATTTTCGTGCAAATCTATGGATTAATATAATTGTGTTAATTTCTGTTGCTCTCAATATTCATTGCGCATCGGGAAAACAGCTCTCCTTGAATGGCATCAATCACAGCCAATATTTATCAATTTTGTACATATTTATTCAAAACACCCAGCTTTGTCAGACAGAAGAACGGAGTCAGTATCTAGTATCATCCGCCATTTTTGGTAATCAACATCTTAAAAAGAATGACTAAAAGACGACAGTTTCCCAAACAATTCATAGTCCTAGGAGCAATAACCTCGAGAAAAAGGTGAAGGCTGACAAATCAACTTCCAATTCAATTACCTTTGTCTGTGGATGAGATATTCGTAGAATTGAGCCAAGGTGTTAGTGAAAGGAATGTCGCTTGCAGTTCTTCACCAAAGAACAAATAAAAGAGAGCTCTTCCTCAGGCAGTGCTTTGGTATTCAAGGGCGACAGCTTCCAAGAGGGATGCCGAGTCAGACATCAATGCATAGTCCAGATTCCAGATGATGGAGTAGAAGAGGAACTAGCCACAGAGTTTCACCAGCACCTAGCAGGTACCTGATATGGTAATTGAAATGGCAGCAGAGAAGGGTATGGAGGAAAGAGAACAAAGGTGCTGATTGAATTTGAGAGAGTTGGGTCGATAGGCTGAGATGCAGGTGCAAGACACTACGACAAACAAGGACAGGATGAGAGGTCAAGTAATATGGACCACACGTGAGAGGGTGCCAAATTTAACGATGTTCAGGGGCTGATCCCTTTCAACGACTCTCGTGAAATTAGACTGGGGACAGAGTACAATGATGGAAAGGGGGCTGTGGTCCCTTTAGTGTTGTGCCTTCCTCAAATCTGCTGTTGTTATTGGCTTAAGGCCGGTGTTTTGATTGGATTTAGGATGGTGATGTCCATGACGAGGGTATGACAGGCAAGAAATCAAGTTTGAAAAGACATGAAAATAAAATGTTCATGTTTTCCACCTTGGGACATCGTT
This sequence comes from Macrobrachium nipponense, assembly GCF_015104395.2. NCBI lineage: Eukaryota > Metazoa > Arthropoda > Malacostraca > Decapoda > Palaemonidae > Macrobrachium > Macrobrachium nipponense. Next base: position 136,089,614 of record NC_087202.1, on the reverse strand, counting down.
AAGGATCAATAGGAACAAAAGCCAAAATATCTCATGGGTCATCACAGCATCACAACAATACAGTTTGCTTTACTCTTTGTTCTACTAGAATCGATTCCTCTTTCCCCATGTTTTCTTTCAGTTTCCCTCATGATTCAAAGAGAGAAAAAAGATTTAACTAGTGTCAGAAGGACATATGTAACACCTCCTCATATAATGAAGACGTTACATGATCAAACGGCTGTTAGTGTCTGCCAACTTTTAAATGACAAACATGTTCTGCTCTGTCTATCAAAATAGCATGTAATTTTCTTAGTACTAGATAATGTCTGCAGCAAAGTTTAAATCAAACAGCTCAGGCTCATCATCCTAAGTTTAAATAAAAACTCAATTCCATTAGGAAATTTATTTGACTATTAAGCTGACTTACCTGTACCTTTTACTCTATGTAACTCAAATTTTTACATAAAAACTTTACAAATGTCTTACTTACCGTGATTAAATGGTTTCATATGGTATTCTACATCTATCATCCCAGTTTGTGTTACTACTGACACAAGATATGGCATTCCCGCCTGGATAGCAAAACTAAATACTCGGGACATTATGAAGGTAACTTCTTGGAAGTTAATGGCACAAAAGCACGTCAGCTATTTTATTTTCAGTCCCTGAATATATTCAATTCTCCAATTGCAATATTGCATGTCCAGAGTCCATCGCATCAAGTGCTTATTCTGATTCCTGAATTTAATCAGATATCTCAGTGGCTGTGGTCCGTTAAACCATCAGGGAGGACTTATGATTGGCATAATATGCTCCATAGCGTTTCAGTGCTAATACCATCCCTAATAATTTCTTTTCGATAGTGCTTTATCTTGATACTGCTGGGTTCAATTCCTTTGAGTATTATGCCAGGGGATGTCTGTTGTCATTGGTAATCTGGAATATTACAGCTCCTATGCCCACATCACTGGCATCTACAGCCATATAAAATAGTTTGTCATAGTCTGGGGTACATAGTACTAGCTTATTAGTTAGAATAGCCTTTAAATCATCATATGCTCTTTTGCTTTCATCAGTGCATTTGAATTTATCTCCCTGAAAAAGCTTCAGATAAGCTGGGAATGAACCTTCTAAAGTACTGGATCATTTCTACAAAACACTGAGCTTGTTTCTTGGTTTCTGGATATGGTGTATTTAGAATGGTATGGATTTTCACCTTCTTTTTTTGGTATTGTCTTGCCACTTCTTATAATCTATGGACACAGCCTGGTGCATTTTTTAAACCAAATATTAGTGAAACCATCTTGAGCTGTGAAAGCAGGGGAAACCTGCCAGTAGCCTTTCTCTGAGTCTGTCATGCTCAGGAAAGAGGTTCAATGCAGGCTGTCCAGGCAACTATCTATCTTGGGGAATGGGTATTGCTCTGTTTTTGTGACTTCATCCAGTTTCCGAAAGTCTACACATAATCTATCTCCTTGTCCCTCTTTCGGTCGGTACTATCACCACTGGGGAAGACCAATCACCGGTGCTCGGTTCATTTAAACCACGTTCTTATTGCAACTATTTTTTTATATGTTAGGCCTTCTTAGGATTTACCTTGTAAAATCCCTTGAGGATGAACATTTGGCTGATGAGCCAAGTGTTTATCCTCAAGGTTATTATCTGGTGTTTGATAACTGAGGTACAGCTGAGCATGTCCTGATCTACCTTGCTGTATTCCGACAGTAATCCTTTAATGTCCTGCCTCTGTTCTTTCGTTAAATCCTGGGTGACCTACTGAATGTTTTCCAGAGCCTGAGAGTTGGGGGCTTGTGGCTGGGCAGCCATAACCATGCCCACCACAGCAGAAATAGAGGGCTTGGAGGCGGAGTATTCATTGTCTGATCGGGACTTGTAGGGTTTGAGTCTCTTAGCCTGTTGTTGCCCACAGTTATCTCTCTTGGCAAGAATTTTATAGTGTCTGGTAAACTGGGTGTCTAGCAGCCTAAATGCTCCAGTCCTGGGGACAAGGACCTCGTCTCCTAAAGGAAATGTCCATGTTCTGGCATTCTGATCAAATTTGATCTTGACTTTCTAGTGTTACAGCTTCCATTGCTTGGGCGATGGCCCAAGTGGCATGTAGGCAATTCTGTATCTTTGGCAATTCTTGTACACAGTCAGACTTTTGTGGGTCTGCCCAAGCTTCTTACAAAATGTCAATAGGACCCCTGGTAGAATGGGCATAAAGTAAATCAAAGGGGCTGTAGTCCGTAGTTTCTGATAGACTATGGCAGAGAGCAAATAGTGCATTAGGGGGTTTCTCTTCCCAATTGCCCCCATTCTCATGCTGGAGTTTCACTAGTGTAGCAGTCAATGACTGATGAAATTGTTCTATGATGCCTTGGCTCTCAGGCCTGTATGGGGTAGAATGTACATGCTTGATGCCATGGTTCAACATGCTGTTCTGGAACTCAAGACATACAGTGATGTCCTTGGTCACTTTGAATTGTGACTGGGGAAACCAAAGTGACAGAAAAAAATTGATTAGTGCCTTGATATCACTCGCAAAGGTTTCGCTCTGGACAGAAATGGCTTCCATGTAACGGCTGAATCTATCTTTATTGTTAAGTAATGGGGTTCGTTGCCTTAGAGCAGGTATGCCTTTGAGGTGTGTAGTAATCAATGACGACGTCCCAAAAGGAACGCCACTTTGAGTATCCTTTCATTTCAGTTGCCTACCGTTTGACAGGTAGGGCACATAGCAACATAAGACTTTGGTGGTGCGGCTGGCACTGAAGTGACCTCCAATTCTGTCATGCATTAAGCAAATGACCCTCTATTGCAGCTTCTTTGGCACTACCAGATGCTTGTAAATGACATTGGCTAGGTCTCTCTTACCTCGTGATTCACAGAACAGTACGTTGTTTTCAAGGACATGTTGTTCTTTGGTGTGACCCGTTGGTGGTAGCAGAGCCCAAGTCGGTCTAGGTTTGCGATGATTTCCAGCATATTTGGACACATATCAGCTCTTTTCCTAGGCTTTTTACAAATATGGCACAGGAACTGCTTTGGAATGCCGCCGTCCTTTGGCAGCAGTAAATTCAGGAGGCGAAATTTTATTATTTCGGGGGCTCAGGTGGGCGTGGTGTGTTTCCCACTCATCAGCTAAAAGAAAGCATTCAGCTACTGTTTTGGGGTGTCGCTCATGGAGGTAGGTGGCGAGAGCACTCAGTGTGTAGTAGAACTCCTCCTCTATGCTCTATCTTAATCCTCTCCCCAATGGCCTCAAAATCGTGGGTCGGAAGGGACTCCATCCAGTGGTTAAAATGCCTGTCCTTATGGTAGATCCAATCCATCCAGGTTTGTCTGGCGTCCTGGGGCAAACCACACCAGTTTTGTCCCCACTTCTTCGTTGTAATCTCGTAGGCATGAGTGATAGCTTATCTTTCGAGAGTGTAATTCCCTTGCTCTGCAGATAACGAGCATAGGGCGATGTACCTCTTATCTTGTTTGTGCTTGTTCAAAATTAGAGCAGCCTCAGAGGATGAGGGCTGGTAGTTTTCAAATGCCCACTCAATATGGTCTAACCAGCTTTCTGGTTCTTCATCATTCCAAGCCTGAATGAGATGATGAAGGCATATCCCCCAAAAGTTTCTCTCCAACCTGAGTTCGTGGAAATATCGTAGGTCTTAACTGCGGGAAGGCAAGGTGAGTGCAAGCAAGTGCCAAGGAAATGCACTGTAGTCCAGGTAAGCTTCAGCGGTTTGTATGAGGCCTGCTGGCACTCAACAAGGCGTATAACAAAGCTTGGATGGCACTCATAAGTCTGGGGGAGTGTCCACGAAGGTGGCACTCGTAAGCATGGGAGACTGTCAACAAAGGTGGCACTTGTAAGCGATATGAAGCTTTGATCTCGGCTGTCGAACAGGCAGACAAGGTTGGCACCCAATTAGCGATACTCCCAGAGTACGTAGTTCTATATGAGGCACTCAATGGCACTCAACAGGTCACAGTAGGAAGTCAAGTAAACAGCCTACTGCTGAGGTTTGCTTGGGTGAGAGTGGGAGTGTGTCAATGGAGATGGCACTTTAGGATTTGTCTCATAAGATACAAGATGTTCCCAGAACGCAGTGGCACTCTTCAATTGTGTAAGCAGGTGGCACACTAAATGTGTGTAACTGTTCCAACAGTAATGTAACAGTGTCCTCAGACTCTCAGCATGTAGGTAACAAAGCTTCAGGTGGCACTCTCCAAGTGTGTAAGCAATGTAGGATTCAGACTGGCACTCTCACCAGAACCTAAGCAAACAGGCACACACAGCTACATAGCAACATAGGCCTTCAACTGGCACTCTCACCAGTGCTCTAAACATAAAGGGTTTCAGGTGGCACACACAGGTGCATAAGCAACACAGATTTTCAACTGGCACTCTTACCAGTACATTAAGCATAAAAATGGTTCCAGGTGGCACTCTCAAATTGCGTAAAGGGCATGGAAACGTGCATAAGGAATTAGTTCTAACACGGGAATGAACAGTGTTTTCCAAATGCTCAACAATGTGTCACTGCCATATGATCAGCAGCAATTTCAAGGGAAGTCATATCCGATTGAAGGAAACAGCGAGGTACCAAATATTTGTTTGCGAATTAACTGCTCGCTTTCCATGTTGTTCCACGTTGCATGCCAGAGGGTCGAGGTAAGAATTATTTTTTCTCTTTTTATACCATGTCAACAGAGAGTAGCGAGTCAGTGGCGTGGTTGGTTTGGTGTTTGCTTCTCACCTCGGTGGTCGCGGGTTCGATTCTCGGCCATTCTATTGAGGAGTGAGAGATGTGTATTTCTGGTGATAGAAGTTCACTCTCGACGTGGTTCGGAAGTCACGTAAAGCCGTTGGTCCCGTTGCTGAATAACCACTGGTTCCATGCAACGTAAAGACACCATACAAGCAAACAAACATGTCAATAGAGCAGTCATTTTCCTCTCTCTCTCTCTCTCTCTCTCTCTCTCTCTCTCTCTCTCTCTCTCTCTCTCTCTCTCTCTCTCTAATTATGATAAAAGAAGTACATGAACGATAAACAAGCAAATATATATGATATTAGAATTTATACATAAATACACGTTCCAAATTAAACAGATACACATTGCATTTCTCATGTATGTCTCTAGTAGGACACAATGGCTATTTGTTTCTCATATGGCATCGAAATTTTCAAATACTCTATAGAAAACAAATATTTTCTTTCCCACAAGTCTTCCTTCCAACGGCATCTTCAGTTTATTTCTGTATGCATGTGTGGAACCTGTATAAATTGTTTTTCGTCATTCTCTGTTTCTTTTCCCCTCTCGCATTCACGCTGTTTCTTTTACTGTCAGTTGTTTGTGTGTTATAGTGGTGCTTGTGTTATTTTGAGAGAGAGAGAGAGAGAGAGAGAGAGAGAGAGAGAGAGAGAGAGAGAGAGAGAGAGAGAGAGAGAGAGAGAGAGAGAGAGAGAGAGAGAGAGAGAGAGGTCGCTCAGCATTCTTAATCCCATAATCTTATCGGCACCTGGTGTAAAATGGAAATTGGGTTGCTGTCTTAAAATAGATTGCAACAAGCTGCTATCAGCAAAACTGGAATCGAGTTATTATTGCGTTTTCGAAAATGAGGATAACGGAAAGAGACTTTGACCTTAATTTTGGTGAACTATACTGTAGAATTTAGCGTACTTTTTCGCCTGTTGTATATTTTGTCACCTTTTCAACATGGGGCTATCACAGTCTGAAATGAATAGACAATAAACAACATTGTTTCCTCACTTTATACGTAACTGCAAGAAAATAACTCGGTTGTAATTAGTTTTCAAATGATATGTGTATAAGAAGATTAATGTTCTTAAGGAATGGACTACCTTTTCTTACAGCTGCTCAAGCTGAATATTCCTGACTGTAGAATTAAAGGTAATACCATAACTCGGTAATTTTGGAATATTCTTCTGTTATTGTCACGTAATTATACAGAATATAAACTTTTCGAAATCTATGGTTTTATGAGCTAGCCCATCTTGAAAAACGAAATCTAACACGATTTTTTGCGAGGGTACTTACGACGAAAGTGGTTTTTATAGTGTAAATCCACATGTCTTACGGTAATGAATGTGAAAATAGTAAGCCAAGTGAATTCCACGGTAAAATTTAATCATGAAGTCATACGTTTTTATGATTAAGCCTCATCGTTAGCATCAACAATGCACTTATCATACGCAGTACTGTTATATCAACAAATAAATGTAATTAAAATCCAACAAAAGTATTCTGTTGATATTCCTTATTATTCACTGGTTAAAAACAAAGAATAAGCACGTTTACGAATCATCCAAGAAATAATTTCATTACAGTGGAATAACCTCCCAAAATTTAGATCTTTATATTTGCATATATTCTAAATTATTATTGCATATGGCTTCAACTGGCAACAAGTGAAAAGGGATCTGATATTGTAAATTAGCTGATCCTATAAAGATACTTGGGAAGGAAGGAGCATGACTCCAAACTCTCTCTCTCTCTCCGAAGACAACGAAAATCTTTATAAAACTCACTTCTTAAATGGAAGACATTACCAGTTGACTTGTTTCAGACGTCAATAGTTAGTCCACCTATGCTATTGTATCGCATTCGGTAGTTGCTCTAAAGTTTTGGTAATTTTAACTTTTTTATTTTTTTATGAAAAAACATTTCGTACTCAAAACGTACTTTTATTAGGGTTTTCTAAAATATTTTCGCATACAAGTTTATACCCCTAGTCAGCAGAGAACCCAGAAAGTTTTACCAATATCTTGGTGGAGAGGTCGGAGCTGGATTGAATTAAGAAACTCCAGAATACCCACTAATCAATAAGCCACGTGAAATATAACATAATAGAAACATTATATACTTTCTATCACAAGAAACGAAGTGATTATTGATTAATCCAGACAAACAAACAAAATCATGAATAATATTTTAGGCACGCTAATAGAAAATGCATGAAAACCGTGGAAAAACTTGGAATTCGCTGATGTGTTTGTACCACGCCAGACTTCCTTATTCCTGCCATACGTTAAGTATATCCTGTGACCTCTAATCCTTCTACCTGCGACTGTAGTAGATTCACATCAACATTGTATCTGATGTCTAGGCCAGTCCCTTACGACGCTCCTGATTGGCTGTTGATAAGCCAGTCACGGGGCTGAAAACTCTCAGAGTTCCTCGAGAGTTCACATAGGTAGGATGTATGTTCCACCTTTCCTGAGGGATACGTTTTTCAAAAGTATCCCTCAGGAGAAATGGAACATACACTCTGCTAATGTGAACTCTCGAGAGAGACTTGGGAGTTTCCAGCCCTGTGATTGGCTTATCAACAGCCAATCAGGGGCGTCGTAAGGGAGTGGCCTAGACATCAGATACAAGGTTGATGTGAATCTACTATAGTATATCAATAAAGAGAGATTGACACACTTTGTCCTTCCAGTTCTGTCTGCTTTGAAGCACGGGATATTCTTCAGAGAAGTCCTCCAAAGTTGACTCAGAATCAAGCGTGTATTATAATTAAGGAAACTCATTCTTCCTACACCAAGTTTTTTTTTTCTCACCAATCCTTCCTCTTCCCACACTAGTCCTGTTGGCGTCTTGAAACTTGGAGTGCCTTCATTGGCAAGTTGAGAAGTTTTGAGGTGGACACTGCAAACTACGTAGAAGTGAATCACCAAAAGTTTCTCTGGAAGTTTTGTTTCATCTTTAATGACAACCACAATTCTTTTATGAGGATAAGAATACCCGGATGCTGTATAAGGGTCAATCCTAAATATTAGTGACTTTTAGAGGCCCTTGTGATGTCAAGGATGTGACATTATAAGAATGTTATCAGAACAAAGTAACCAGAAATTTTTCTAATTAGATAGATTTAAAAAAAATATATCTTGCAACGCAGTTCCGTTCTATATCGCTCTGGAGTGACGTTAGTGAGGAAATCTTCCAGTTCTTCCAGTGGCCGAGAGCCTCGTCTACGGAGACCTCTTCTACATATATTGTGTACTTTCGTGTTTCTTGTTGCAACAGTCGTTTCAGAGTTGCCTTAGAAACTAACCTGTATTGCAGTTTTTATTTTTTACGTTCACTTTTTCAAGTGGCTTTTTACTTTAATCTAGGTTTCTCCTTTATTCTGTATGCTAAAGATAATCCTGGACCCCAAACAATAATATTTGTTCAACATTAAAGTCGCGAATAATTCTTTTCATAAAGGAAAATAAGTATTCCACGTTTTCATCCAATGTCAATGGTATAAACGCATTTGCTCCCTTTCAGGAAAAGCAACGATGGTCTTCTCAGCAGTTTTGGATATTTGTGTCTCGTAAAGAGAAAACAATGATTGGCTTTAGAAAGTGGGAAAAGTTCTTTTTATATCCCTTCAGGTCTAAGTATTTGTTTCTGCATAGGAAGAATAGTCATTTCCCTTCAGAGAAGTTGAAGGAAATC
>NC_087202.1:136036163-136076163 GCF_015104395.2 Macrobrachium nipponense | reverse complement strand
AGACCTGGAACTGGATAACCATAATTTTTTCGATACCCTAATCACGACGAGGTCACCTTGCCGACCTGATTACGAGAGGGATAAGTCTACTCCCTCTCGTACATACATATACCTGTTGTTTCCAGATGTATATCTATTGGAGCTGGAATAGACCCATCCTCGCCATCGTATTCAAGTGGCCAATCGTCTTTATTGCTTTTTAGGCTGAAACATATATGTAGCATCTAATGGTAATTTTTACCAGATGCAAATGAAACTGTAATAGCCACAATGTACTTTTAACTGCCAAAATTATTTGCTCTTTTTATTTTTTTGAATACGCTTGTCACTACAAAGCCTGGAGTTCCAACTTCAAAGAAATTTAAATATTTGCAGCGTTAAAAACGACTGCCCCACTTGAACTATTGGCCAACTGGAAGAGTATTTTAGTGCTCTATGGACTAAAGTGTAAATACTATTTAGTTTGAAGGTTTTTTTGGCATGAGCTATAGTAATTGTTGGCTAATCCCGTATATGTCATTTTTCTATAGACAGCTGTGGTAAATTTCATAAGGAAATGGAATTTTTATTAAACTTCTTTCAAAAAAATTCATATCCTAGAGATATAGTCCATAGAATCATTAATAAATTATTAAACAAATTTTTCCAACCACCTATAGCTAATTTTGATGTTCCAAAGAAACTGTGTTTTGCTTCTGTCCCGTATGTGTCTGATACCAAGTTCTCACTTAGACTTACTAAAATCATTGAACAGGAAATTCCATGTCTTCAACTTTAACTTATTTCGAATAATCCTTGTAAAATAGGTTCATTTTTTAATTTCAAAGATCGCTTGCAGTCCTTCATGAGATCGAATGTTGTTTATAAATTCACATGCCCTGGATGTCCGGGCTCTTAAATTGGATCGACTCGAAGGTTACTGCAAGTGAGATATTGCAGCCATAAGGGTTTCAGCTTTCGTACTGGTCAAAGAATTAAGCAACCTGAATTTTTCCAATATTAGAAATCATGCTGGACTTTGAAAAATAGAGATCTTGAAGCAGCACTTCTCCATAATTGGCTATACGAAGGAGCCAGATCACTTAACCACCTTAGAGTCGTTACTCATAAAAGGCGGTGGCCTTCACTCAACAATAACACCTCGTCTTCAACTTTATATCTGGCATAGTTTTCGTCTTGATTGGGACCTCGGTTTTTGTCATTCCCTCTTCTTTCCTTACCTGAGATGGTTGGTGTTTTAGTAGTCTCTCTTTTGTTTTTTACTGTCTTTTTAATAACGCTTCTTTACAGTTTTTTTAATGTCAATTTTAATTTTTGATGAATTCCTTTTATGTATTAATAAAATAAGTAATTGTTTTATTTCTTCACAGACTGACGATGCACCGTGTTTTGTGTGCGAAACGTTTTTTGTATAATAAATCATGGCCTGTTACTGAGAGTGTATCATGGGAACATCCTGAAATCTTCCTATATTGCCGTCTGCAGATACTATAATATATATATATATATATATATATATATATATATATTATATAATATATATATATATATACCATATATATATATATATAAATAGTTATACTAACTATAATAATAAATCATAATAATAATATATATATATATATAGTATATATATATATATATATATAATATATATATACTATATATATATATATTATTATATATTTATTTATATATAGTATATTATATATATATCTATATATATATAATTTATATATATATATATATATATATATATATACATATATAATATTTATATATATATATATATATATATATATATATATAAATTAGTCATATTAAATCGCAAATAGATTGACGTGCGACTATTTGGAAAAAATTTGTTTTCCATATCAAGTCTTGAGTAATAAATGACCTAAATACATAATTAATTGTAAGTCTAATTAAGCGAAAGAGACGCATGTAAACACTTTTGACACTAAATAAACACGCTACTTAGACTAATGAGAGTTTCCGTGGAATTGTTGTTCGATTTCAGGTAAGCTTAAAGGGAGAGGTTCCAGACAAGGTTTACCTGGAGAAAGTGATTTCTATTTGCGTAATTCGGGGCTTAAATAATAACTTCTGCGTTTGTAGCGATGAATTATTGTTGCATTAAATAGAATCTTTACAATTAAGCAATGGTGAAATAGGGTTATACATGATGAAGGTTGGTCTAAGAAATGTGTAGATGATAAACTCCTAATCTTCAGTGATTAATTGTTGGGTATTATAGAGCAAATCGATTATCATCGTCAACAAAGTTTTTGGTCGTAACAGCGCTTGTGCTGACATTGTTGTGGGGCTAGAGCTAGCTGAACCTGCTCTTTTGAATTCTGCTTTTTTAAAATGAGTTGATCGTGTACGATACACATGCGTCAAATATCGTGATTCTGAATATAAGGTAATCCTCTAAGTAAGGTATTTTATTAGTGTTCCCCGTAACTACAGATAAGAATATACACGTATGCCATCTTACGAGTCGTTTGTTTAGCCATTGTTGGAATATTGGCCTCCTAACAAGATATCAACATCCAGGCTTCCAGGAGTGGTTTCCTTTCGCCAATAGGATGAAGAGAGTCCTTTGCTGGTGTCCTTTCATAGCTTTTATTACGCAGGGGGCTTCGTCTCTCGTATTTTGTTCTTGTATGTTATTTTTTGCTGCTGGCTTTTCAATGCACCAAAAATGTTTCACAGTAGCTAATAACAACGGACTCTCAGTCCTTTTATAACATATGGAAACAGTCTTTCTGGAAATGTGAGGGATGATCAGGTCCTTAAGGTTCTGAGGTTTTGCAATACTCTTTCGAAATTTCTCAGCGTTACTGGATCGTTTAAACATAGCTCAATCGAGTTTTTTGTTTTAATATTTTGTTTTTTGTTTTTCTACTGTATCTTATACTCTGGCCCCCTTGGCCTTGCTTTTCTTCTTTTGGCATACTTGGGCTTTTCCTTGGATACCTCCTTGTCCATCCCACGGTATCCTGTCTCGTGCGTGCCATTGAATGGCCGCGTTTTGCGAATGAGAGTGTTTCCTGAATGACTAACCACGATAAAGGGTCATTCAGACAAATAGCTATACATCCATCTAACGTTTTTCACTTTTGATGACGAGGAAACAGAAACACCTGACTTTTATGAAAACTAAAACCTTCCGCTGTAGCGACACTGTTTGAATAGCGAGGCTGGTCGGTAAACATCAAAGAGCGGAATATTTGATTTTTTTTTTTTTCACCTCTAGTTAGCTAAGCTAGGAAGAAAAAAATACGTTGGGGCGGGTGGATGGCGCTGGTTGGTTACGATTTACGATTTCCTTTTAATAAAAGTAAGTTGCACAAATGGACTTTTACTTTCAGTGTTTGCATTCAGAACCGCCCATTTTATTAAGCCTCTAATTAAGTGGCAATTACTCGTGTGCAGCAGACTGAAAACCGTTCCTTAATTTCGACAAATTTCATATCCAATTTCGTAATATCTTATTCATTCCTTGACTTCAGTTCCTCATCGTTTCATTTCCTGTTTTAACGACACCCTTCCTCTCGAGGCCCTTTTCTGCTGCCAGCTGCGATGGATGATTAAATGACTCATCAATGAGTGATGAGGGCAATTCGTCTTTCATTCATGAATAATGGGAACTGTGGGCGTTATTCACCGTATATGAGCCGCCTTCGCCAATACTAAGATGTTGACGGAATGAAAAGTAACGTCTCCCGAGTCAAAATAATCATAACATCATATAAATATGCTTTCTTTATTATGAGTAAGTTTCCAGTCTAATTAAGTCATGGATCCTCGATACATCGGAAATTTTTACCCACTCGTAAGGAAATGACGTGTGGGTTTATAACAGGCTATTGGAGCGCTCTTCTATCTTGTTAGGATTTTGTGAGCCCTTGGCTGTATTGAAACGAAGACTGCTTCATTAGGGGGATATTGTTAAATATTTCCTAAAGCTGTTCGCTGAATGGGACAGTCATGTACAGCGCTATGAATATGTTTCATTAATTAGCTAAGTTTAGCAAGTAAAAAAGAGAGAGAGAGAGAGAGAGAGAGAGAGAGAGGAGTTTTCATTCGTAAATAGTGAACATGTATTGTATGTCCATTAGGGGAACCATGAGAGAGAGAGAGAGAGGAGAGAGAGAGAGAGAGAGAGAGAGAGAGAGAGAGAGAGAGAATTCGTAATCATGTATGTAAACCCCATAATGGAATCAAATATGCAATCAGAATTTAGAACGTGATTTGCATCTCTTCACAATTTATGTCATATTCATCTAAAAATCAATACCTCTTAATCAGAATTTCGAAGAAAAAATATAACTCACAGTCTTCCCTTTATACGAATTGAAAACAGTTTCCTGATCTCGTTGGTGACAACATTCTCCCTGTTTTATTGATACTGTTCTATTAATCTATATCTGACGAGTCAAGTCGCGGGCATTTAGCAGGAAGAAATCATGTCTTTTATGAATTACAATATGACGTTACTAAATGAAGAAAAAGAGTTTCGGGGTCGGGGTGTGGGGGGGGGGGGGGGGCGGAGTTTAAATGCATGACGTGCACTCATGGATTGTAGGACTGTCACCTCGCGTGTCGAATGTCCGTTAGTGAATAGGAATATGACAGTTTCTGGAGAGAGAGAGAGGACGAGAGAGAGAGAGAGAGAGAGAGAGAGAGAGAGATGTAATACATCCTTCATGGAAAGAATTTATATATGTATATATATATATATATATATATATATATATATATATATATATATATATATATATATATATATATATATATATATATATATATATATATATATATATATATATATATATATATATATCGAGCTACAAATGTCCTTCAATATCTAATTCACTCTACCTCGGAATTAATATATTTTCGTATATGCTTAACCGAAGGGGAATTATATTAGGCGATAATAGAATTGTCGGCGCCCAGGAGCGAACCCAGGACACCATACAAATCCAGCAACGTCAGTGAAGCTTTTACCCACTCCACCACCGCAAGAGGCTATAAGTTAATGCCGTCTCTCACCCTCAAATACCTTTCGTGCTCAGGTATTCGCTGATTTGGAGCCAGCATTAACCCACCTCGACCTCGGTAGTGTTGTAGTGCTTATGACAGCACGTAGCCATTATATACGTCATATCACATTACAGTGATTCATATACATACATCGAGCTACAAATGTCCTATAATATCCAGGTGGCAGGCGGCATAGACTTATATCCTCTTGCTGTGGCGAGGTGGGGTAAGGCTTCACTGCCAGTCCTGGAATTGGAGATGTCGATAGTTCGTGCCCGTCAGCCGGCAATTCTATTATTGCTGAATAAATTCCCCTTTTGTTAAACATATATGAAAATATATTAATTCCGAGGTAGAGCAAATTAGATATTAAAGGACATTTGTAGCTCGATGTATGTATATGAATCACGGTAATGTGATATGATTTATATAAATGGCTACGTGTGGGCAAAAGCACTACAACACTACCAAGGACGAGGTGGGTTTGATGCATAAACTTATATCCCCTTGCAGTGGCGGGGTGGGCTAAGGCTTCACTGCCAGTCCTGGAATTGGAGATGTCGATGGTTTGTGCCCGTCGGCCTGCAATTCTATTATCGCTGAATAAATTCCCCTTCGGTTAAACATATATGAAAATATATTAATTCCGAGGTAGAGCAAATTAGATATTAAAGGACATTTGTAGCTCGATATATGTATATGAATCACGGTAATGTGATATGACTTATATAATGGCTACGTGCGGGCAAAAGCACTACAGCGCTACTGAAGATGAGGTGGGTTTGATACAGTCTCCAAAACTAAAAATACCTGAGCGCGGCAGGTATTTGAGGTGGGAGGCGGCATAAACTTATATCCTTTTATGGTGGCAAGGTGGGCTAAGGCTTCACGGCCAGTCCTGGAATTGGAGATGATGGTTCGTGCCCTTCGGCCGGCAATTCTATTATCGTTGAATAAATTCCCCTTCGGTTAAATATATTTGAAAATATATTAATTTCGAGGCAGAGTGAATTAGATATTAAAGGACATTTGTAGCTCGATATATGTATATGAATCACGGTAATGTGATATGACTTATATAATGGCTACGTGCGGACTTATATAATGGCTATGTGTGGGCAAAAGCACTACAATGCTACCGAGGACGAGGTGGGTTTGATGCAGACTCCAAAACTAAAAATACCTGAGCGCGGCAGGTATTTGAGGTGGGAGGCGGCATAAACTTATATCCTCTTGCGGTGGCGAGGTGGGCTAAGGCTTCACTGCCAGTCCTGGAATTGGAGGTGTTGATGGTTCGTGCCCTTCGGCCGGCAATTCTATTATCGCTGAATAAATTCCCCTTCGGTTAAACATATATGAAAATATATTAATTCCGAGGTAGAGCGAATTAGATATTGAAGGACATTTGTAGCTATATATATATATATATATATATATATATATATATATAGATAGATAGATGGATGGATATGGGTAAATTTTCACCAGATACGTATGTAATTGTAATAACCAGAATACTCTTTTAATTTTTATCATTCAAGTGCTTTCAAGTCTCAGGGTTTGTGGTAACAATCGTATCAAAAAGTATGAGGCATTCGATAAGTTAATAGGCCATTGTAGTTATTATAATAAATAATATGTAAATATAACTTACAAGATTTTTGCTCCTGGTGAGCTTAAGTTTAACAATGAACAGGACAGTGAGGAGACTGGAAATCATTTCTTCTTTTTATTTACACCAACGTTTCGGCAATCCGTTCCCATCTTCAGGGTTATAAATAGAATTAATTTTTACAATATTAAGAAGTTTGCTAAAATAGGGTAGTAATTATAAGAAATCTAGTTTTGCCAGATAACAGTCATTAAGCTAAGATTTTATTTTACTTTTAGCTTAACGGCTGTTTTACAAAACTAGACTTCTTATAATTATTAGCTTATTTTAGCATACTTTTCAATCCTAAAAAATTTAATTCTATTCATAGCCCTGAAGATGGGAAAGGATTCCTGAAATGTTGGTGTAAGTAAAAAGAACTGATTTCCAGTCTTCGCTGTCCTGTTTCATTATGTATGTTATGTATATATATATATATATATATATATATATATATCATATATATATATATATGATATGTATATATATATATAAATATATTATAGACAAAGAACCTACTGAACTTATGTGCCAGTTTACCATATATGTACGGCTTGGTTAAGACCCATAAGCCAAACAATCCCATTAGGCCTATTATAAGTTCAGTAGGTTCTGTGTCTTATAAATTGTCAGTGGCTAGTCCAAGTTCTTACGCCGGTTGTTGGTACAATATCACAGCGTAATATTCAGAATAATGTTGATTTTGTAGACAAACTTGGCAACATTAATGTAACTTTTGAGTTTAAAATTGTCAGTTTCGATGTTGTATCATTATTTACTAAAGTTCCAGTGGATGATTTGTTAAATTTTTTATCGGAGAATTGCCTAAATATAACTTGCCGTTACCTTCAAATGTAATAGTTGACTTGATTAGGCTTTGCATTAAGGATTGTAAATTTACATTTAATGGAAAATATTTTTTACACAAATTTGGTATGCAAATGGGGAATCCACTTTCTCCGGAGCTTAGTAATCTTTACATGGAGTTTTTTGAGGTTACACTGTTACCTAGTATTTTACCGATTGGTACTGTATGGTATCGTTATGTGGATGATATTTTTTGTGTATGGCCTGTAAATGCAAACATTGGAGAATTTTTAGATAAACTGAATGATCTGGTTCCCTCAATTAAATTTATAGTGGAGGAGGAAAGAGAGTCAATGTTACCATTTTTAGATGTACAAGTTTACAGATAAATCCGTAGTTTTAAATTCAATGTATATCGCAAGCCCACAAATATATGCTCCTATGTTCATTATTACTTTGAGCATCATAGTAAAGTAAAATTATCAATTGTTTTTGAGGACCTTAAGAATATGCAGTTCTGAGTTTTTAGATGAAGAAATATGAAAATATGTGACATAGGTGTAAAACTTCAATATCCGATGTTTTTTTTATGGACAAGGCATTAAAAATGGCCAAGGGTACTTTTTATTCAAATAGGGTTAGAGAACCTTTTTCATGCCATAATATGTTGGTTTTACCACACCACAAGAATTTTTATGATTTGCCTAAGGTACTTCGATTTTTTTTATGTAAAATTAGTTTTTAAAAGCTCAAATACTGTTTGTAATATACTGATAAAGAACTCCCCATTTTCATCTACCTGCTGCCTTTATACAATTCCTTGTAAGGGTTGTGATAAGAAATATGTCGGCCAAACTGGGAAAGATTTGTCTACAAGATTAAATCAACATAAATATTCGGTTAGAACAGGACAGACTTCTATTGCCCTTTTTATTCCCTTAGTAATCATTAACCATAGCGATTTGGATTGGACAGAGGCAAACAAAAGAGATTTTATTTTGTAACGATTATATTAGTAGGAATATAATTGAATCTGCTTTTATAAAGACATATTCTGGAAAACTTTTAAATTTGAGCCCTGGTATGTACAAATTAGAAAATCTTATCATAGATACAATAGTGAAGAGTTTTAACATTATTCTTTAATTCGGTGTACTTGTCAAGTTCCTTCTTATGTATTTCTTGTGAGTTTGAACATTATCCTTTCAGTTTTTGTACTAGTCAAAATCCTTTTTTATGTATTACATATTGATAGTACTGTTCATTCAGTTATTTTTGTTTATTGGTGTTTTAGGTATGTTGTTAGTGCCGTTATATTGTTACTATTCATAACTGTGAATTCAGTTGTTTTATAAAACTGGTTGACATAGTCAGTGTTTTTCTCTTCTGTAAGTAATTGGGTCATTGGGCAATTACTCTTTTTCTTTTGACTTGTTGGGGTGTTAAGCGGTTGGGTAATCTGGACGACTGCTGTTTCTGTTTGTGATGGCCTTATTATACATACATATATAATTCTTTTCCACTATGCTTTTGTGAGAGCTTTCTTGCTCACTAGATTTTACGTTTTGTATTACTTTGTGCCCCGAAGATGTGTTAAATACACGAAAGTACTTGGCACTCTGTCTTTTCTTTTTAAAAAAAACTTTTCCTTGTGGTTTTTGCTGGTAAACAAAATCACGTGCTTACTTTTGTGATTTTATAGTGTTGTTATATATATTATATATATATATATATATATATATATTATATATATATATATATATATATTTATATATATATATGTGTGTGTGTGTGTGTGTGTGTGTCTCCTGATCTTCCTGTTTATCCTGTAACCTTCTTTCCATTACAGTATCTCATTCGTGCCCCAAAGGTGCCTGAATAAACACGTGAAAGCCTTGTTACTGAACTTCTATCTGTCATTTTCCTGTGGTATTCTCTCATATACTGAAGTCACGTACATCTACTGCAATTTTTTAAAAAATAAATAGTATTTGTATATGTATATATATATATGATATATATATATATATATATATATATATATATATATATATATATATATCTTCGGCGCAAATTCTAAAAAAAAAAACAAAAAAAAACTAATACCAAGTCTCCAGTCTCATCATCTCTCTCTCTCTCTCATCTCATCTCTCTCTCCTCTCTCTCTCTCTCTCTCTCTCTCTCTCTCTAAAACGTAAGTAGGAAGTATAGGAAACCCATGTCTATCGAATTAAAGTTTATTAAACAAAACCAACAAAAAATGAATATGATAGAACCAATTGAAATGAATGAGATAATCATAAATCATCAGATCATTAATTGAGCCATCCCCCACTAAAGGTAATATGCCTCTAAGTCTATTAAGCAAACTCACAAAAGACAAGTCCCAAAGCTCAAATATAAAAGTCTGTGACAAGTCAAGTTCCCTGTTTACTTGTGATCTCTCACTGATACATCTAGACACACAAAGAGAGAGAAAAAGTCATTTTTAGAAATATGCACAGGGAATGATAACTGTGGGATTTTCCCATATTACTCACAAATAAAATACAAAAGAATAAAACTGCAGAGAAACGTAAGAATAAATTGCAGCAAAATACACATGACCCAACCCATGCACACATCCACTATAATAAGATAAAATGATCCTGTTAATATATATAATATAATATATATAATATATATTATATATATATATAGTTATATTATATATATGATATTATATATATATATATAATGTAATTGTGACACATACAACAAAGTTCAGATGGGGTCTGTAAACAATGTTTGTTTCGTGCTCACCATGGCAATCGGCAGGAGTCCAAGACTGGGACTTCCTCTGTTCAAAGGGCGTTACAAAAGAATAGTGAAAATTGTTTCAGAAATCAAAATCTATCTTTCACAAGTTCCGCCCACACAGAGCACGCCTAACCAGCTTCCGTTGCGAGAAGCTTCTGTGACATTATTTAGGATCAGCTCAGGAGAAGCTATGTCAACAAGATGTTATCAACGTGTGCATTTCTTTATCTCCATGCGAGCCTGCTCTAATAGCTGTATGCGTAAGCACTGACAAGTGTCTTAGTAAGCTCTGACGCCCTCGATCTCCTACCGCTCACAAAATTCCGACGTAGGAATAATGATTCTACTTATTTCAAAAGGAAATATATATTGAGCCAAATTTAATTTATTATCAAATTCAATATACTTCGGGAATTACTTAATCCCCCAAAAATTATGAGTGATAAGCGGGATTCGAACTGACGGCTGATTAGGAAACATCGAAATTACATATTACATATATGCATATAACAACACACACACACACACACACACACACACACACACATATATATATATATATATATATATATATGTGTGTGTGTGTGTGTGTGTGTGTGTGTGTGTGTGTGTATGTATAGCCTAGATATTAAATAGCCTCTACCATAAAGGAAAAAAACTAATAAATAAAGAATAATAATCATGTTTTAAAAGATATTATGAATATTGTGAATAAGAGATTACCGACGTGTTTTGCTAAGAGGTTCCTTCATTCATCCAGCAGCAATTATAGGATGGATGTATCCTTAAGCACTGACTAGGTTTTATCTAGAGGTAATCATTACTATTAAAGTCCATTTACAAACACACAAATTATATGTATACTTTTAATATGAAACACATACATATAAATTCCTATTATATGTATAATTATAACATATTATATACATATGCTCTTATATAACTAATATAGCTGAATATTATAGATATATATAGTAATATATTGTATATGTACTATAATAATATATATATAGTATATTATATATATATATATAATTCTATTATTAATATATTATATATATATATGGATATTATATACCTATTATATATTCACTTATATATGGTATGTATATACATATTATAATATAATATATAATATATATATAATAATATCAATTATAAGAGTCATATGTATATATATGTATACTTATACAAATAATACGTATTTATATGTATGTTTCATATTAAATGTATACATATAATTTGTGTGTGTATATGAACTTTAATAGTAATGATTATATCTAGATAAAACCTAGTCAGTGCTTAAGGATACATCCATCCTATAATTGCTGCTGGATGAATGAAGGAACCTCTTAGCAAAACACGTCGGTAAACTCTTATTCACAATATTCATAATATCTTTTAAAACATGATTATTATTCTTTATTTATTAGTTTGTTTCCTTTATGGTAGAGGCTATTTAATATTTATGCATACACAGACACACACACACACACACACACACACACACACATATATATATATATATATATATATATATATATATATATATATATTTATATATATAATATATATATCATATTGAGAACTCTGACAAAACAGAACGCAACAAATATAATCCTATCAGACCGATCGTCCATTACTACAGATAACTACAGGCCAATTTCATGCGATCAGTTTTCGATAACCGTTCGCTCACGGAACAGAATTAATTCATTTATCAGTTTAATGACTGTTATCGTGCTGTCAAGTTTGGCGTTGGAGAATGATCAAATCACGCACAGATGAGCAGACACACAGTTACCGAGGATTTTGTCGAGATTGCAGACGCAAATATTTTTATTCTATTTGTTTATTTTTAATTACCAGAATCCAGGTTAACATATTCAGATTGCTGCACAGAGGTTTGGTATACTCCTTGACATGCAAACGATCACGAAAACACGTTTGCTTTTGTTGTATTAAAACATAAAGTAGCACAAGTCTTCAAATAGAGAAGCAAATTCACAGTTATGTAAATGTACATATATTTAAATAAAAAAGAAGCAGTGCAGATAGCTTTCGGGAATCTGTCCGTTCCCGTTTTGAGAAGGTGATCAGAACAGATTCCAGAAAGCTATCTGTATATTTACATAACTGTGGATTTATTTATTTATTTCTGTATTGCTATTACCACAAATAATGATGATACTTATATCCCTAATTTAAGCTCAGTGCCATAGACAGTGGCAGTACAGTACACAAACTTTTAGATATGCGAATTGAAAAGTAATAGCATCCAAATTTTGCTGTCGGCAACAGCAACAATAATGATACAAATAATGTTTTTTTCTACGTCATTCAGTTTATATAGGGTCTTCGGAAGTACATTCCCTGGACGATCATTAATCTCGGATAACAGCCACTCCCAAATACCCACACCCAACATGCCCAGGAGATCTCAACGCTTCCGAGACTGAGTGCGTCACCAACCCGTGACCAACTAAAATGCAGCTTAATAACAGACTTGTCAACTTTTCACCCACCAGCCACCACCCTTTGTTATATATACCCATGTAACTTGTATATCAATCCATTCGCTCTCTGAAAAGAATCGCCGGAGCGCGTTTGAAAGGTCTGAGGTAATAAAACTGAAATAGCAAGAACAATTTCCATGTTTGGAAATCAGATACACCAGCTACAAGCTGATGGAAAGAAGTTGTAAAGAAGAATAGAGAAGATTATATAATTGAATGCCGTAGAAACAGCCATTATTTTTTAAGGCTACTGCCCTTAGAAAAGGTCTGCTCCCTAATAATAACAACAACAATAGCAGACTTATTTCGCAGCCGGACACCATAATATTATGCATAATAATTGTGGATTTCTTACGGCCTAATTATTTCTAACTAAGTTCCAGAACCCGTGACGAAATATGATCGCTTAAACGAAGGAAAACACGAATAATTTTCAGAAAAACTAGTAATGGTGTCATTATGTGTTTTCTTTTAATATAAAACCCACAATATAGTAATAGTCTTTCAGTCTGCTCCGTATTTACATACTGTAGTAGCTCTAAAACAAAACATGTAAAATGTCGCAATAGAGTTTTCTGTGCAGTGTATAATGCTGTATAAACTTTCAGCCACGGCCCATGAAACTCTCAGCCGCTGTCCAGGTGTTGGCTTGTGTTGTAGGCACCTACAATGGTGCCAGAAAAACTGCGGACAGACAGACAAATACCCATCTCGACAGTTTTCTTTTATCGAAATCGAAAAGATGACCGAACCCATAAAATTTGGTTATCAGTTAATCAAATGGTGATGGGTTAATGAAATTTTCTCTAGCGGATAATTAATTTTGATCCAATTTTGAGTCGCGAAATGGGTTTATCATCACAGCCAATGGTTTTTATTGACATGACAGTCGCATTGATCATCAAACGCTGGTTTTTTAATTGCTTCATTTGGACTCTGTTTTGGGATAATTGTTTTTATGTTTTACTGAATGTTGATCAAATGATTTTTTGCCATAATCTTATTATATGACTCACGATAAACTAAAGCATCACGCTATTATGAAATGGCTATTTAAGTAATGATTATGTCGATGGGTTTGTTCTTATATAGCAGTCATCATCATCATCTCCAGTGTCTTGAGCTTTCGTGCGAACGTCCAAGACCAGCGTCATAAGCTTTTTCATAGAGCCTCAGTGGCGTGGTCGGTATGGTGTTAGCCAGCCACCTCTGTGGCCGCGAGTTCGATTCTCGAACATTCCATTGAGGTGTGAGAGATGTGTATTTCCAGTGATAGAAGTTCACTCTCTACGTGGTACGGAAGTCACATAAAGCCGTTGGTTCCGTTGCTGAATAACCACTGGTTCCATGCAACGTAAAAACACACTACAAACAAACAAACAAAATAAGCTTTTCCATAATTACAATGACTATTGTTGATATTTCAGAAATACACAATTATTAGCAGTAACGGTCGTCTGGAATTAAAATATTTGACATCTCTATAAATGTAGATCATATAATGAAAGACTTGTAACAGAACAAAAGCGGTCCACAAGGATTACTGCACATTACCCTTAGGTTATTGCATGTATGCTGCTTGTCTTCAGGAATGAACAATCTTGATAAAAGTTTGTGATGCGGAGAATGAAATATAGAGACATTGATTACAGAACTCTCTTCCATTGCTTTTAGAAGTGGCAAATATAAGTATATATATATATATATATATATATATATATATATATATATACATATATATATATATATATATATATATATATCTATATATATACATATATATATATATTATATATATATATATATATATATATATATATATATATATATTATATCTGCATATATATCTATATATATATATATATATATATATATATATATATATATATATATATATATATATATATATATATATATATATCCACTGTAGTACAAAGGTACGCGGATTTGAAAATATCCTTAAATCTGCGGTAGAAAGGAGAGTGAAACTGGGACTTGGAACAAGTACTTTCGTACTATATTCTACATTTTCAAGTTCACACTGAATATAAAAGATGATTTTATTGAAGATTAAGTCAGACTTGTGCTGGCACGGGCTCCTGCTCCTAGAGCAGCCCGTAACGAATATAAAAGAAGTTGAGAGGCCTTTGTATACAAAAACAGAAAGGGGGCGGGGTTAGAGTTTATTTATCCGGGCAGCAAGTTCTTTAAGCAAAGGAGATAAGGAAAGAGGGTCAAGGTATAATCCTGGGTGGAGATTTAAATTCATTGTTGACGTGCCAAACAAAGGCATTGCACATCATTGGCTGAAGCACAGGCCATGCCATTAACTGGCTGGGATAATTCGTCTATAATCTGCAAGGCCAACTATTATCAGAAAAGACATCTTCTGGAAACGGTATTCATTGAAGCCACAGCCACCAGGAATGTTAATCTCCACCCTGGTGTATCCTTTGATCCTCTTTCCCTGGCCTTTCCGTCTGCAGAACATGCTGCCCTTGATCAAGAAACTGTAACTCCGCCCTCCACTACTCAGTTTTGTATATCAAGGTCTGTAAACTATGTTTGAACTCAGTATGAACTTGAAAATGTAGAATGAACTACAAAAGTACTTGTCCCAAGTCCCGGTTTTTGCTCGCCTTCTCACACGCACACACACACACACGCGCATATATATATATATATATATATATATATATATATATATATATATATATATATATATATATATATATATATATATATATATATATATAACCAAGGAACCCCACTTAAGGAAAATATGCTTGCAAACATTGAGTAATATTTTGATGAAGATATTTCACTGTACAGAACTTTATGCACAAAAAGTACAGTGGGCAGTGAAAGAAAAGTCAGTACCATAAATCATAAAAGCAGCCCTTGTTGTGTAAGTGATTAGTCATTAGAGAGGCTCGAAGGAAGTTCTGTCTCACTAAACCCCTTCCAGCCATCATGCAAATAAACTCACGTTACTTGTTTTCCTGTTGTTTGCTTTCTAAGCAATGCCCAGAGTTCCGTACATGGTGGCAAATTCCCGAAGTTAATTTAGCACAACCGACAGATTTTGGGTTCCAACAAACGTTGGAGAAAGAACATACCTTTTGGTAGGGGTAGATGTCATCACATTCTGTGCGGAGGAAGCTGTAAACACCCGCTGACAAATCTTGATGTTTTAATTATAGGCTAATAGGGAAGCTCCACTGATCTTAGAATAGTTATTAAAAGGAATTTAGGGCGATTATCTGTTAGCGTTGCCCCTGTAGACGATGTTCTAAGCCTTGTTGATTACTGTCTCAATAAAAAATAATACATTTGAATAAAAAAAGTACTTTATTTCTTAGAGATTTAATGTTTTGATATTGATATCTATTAAAAAACAAACTCGAATCTGCTCGTACTGATACAAAATTTTACCGAACTTTTGCTAACCGGTTTCATCTTACACTCTGGAATGATGGTGAACTGGCAAATAAAAGTAATTTGAATTCATTGAATTCTTCTGTGATGTATAATATCAAATTGCGGAAAAAATGGGAATTTGAAATTTTTACTCACCTCGATTAACTGTGTTGATAGCACATAAAATCATTTTCGTAGTGTCAGCTTTTAGGGAAAATGAATTTTATTATATTTTCAGCTCTGTAGATTAGATTTTTTTTTTTTGAGAAAGAGAAGCTGTTATTTTTTATATATAATAGTATTATTGCGTTCATAACAGCTTAATAAATAAAATTATGTTAATCATGATGGCTTTGTTTACAGATGAACACTTTAGAAAGGTGAGCAGATTTTTCAACAGTGAAAACACTACAGACGAAAAAGAAAATACATTTCCCCTCTACTAATAAATCACTCTCCGGCAGTTCCATTACGTTCCACCTACTGGTGTACACCCCAAAATACTGAAATACAAAATAAATAAATAAATAAATAAATAAAGTAAAGTAAAAAAAAGGGGGGGGAGGCGGTGCGAAATAAGGAAGAGATGGGAATGAAAGTATGAGTCTGAAGACACAATTCCACCTGTTGAAAGTATTTGTGTGTAGCCTGGCATAAGTTGCTTAAAGATTTTGATTACATTTAAAGAAAAATGGATTTGTTATACTAGTACTAAGGCCGCTTCCCTCTCTAGAACAGATATGAAAATCCGCAAAAATCTGCAAACGCAGTGGGTATATAGTGCTTTAATCGTGACTTTACGTTTTTATAGGAAACATTTTTTTGTATGATCATAAGTATCCGCCATTGCGAATAAACATATTAAATGCAACTCTAAACGATAACGGAAAGAATGGTTAATTAGTGTCTGCTGCATCCATCTAAGACAAAACATTTGGGAAAGCGAGGAAAAGAGTTAATGTAAGCAGATCAGCTTCCATTGTATTTAAGAGCCACAGCGAGCTACTCCTCTCGTTTACATCCTCAGATTTCGAAACCTTCACGTCCAGGTTAATGAAAAGGAGCATGCTGAGTAAAATGTTCTTAATTAGGAAATAATGTACATTATTATTCATGCAACGATTTTAATCCCTATAAAAACGTGGCCCTAATTAGTTTAAGAGATTAGAAAGCATGGAAGCCTGGTATTGCTGCATCTAATACTGTTCATTAAGATTGCCAAAGGCATTATGAATACTTTTACGTTATCATTTGCCAATTAGGATTGAGCTAAGATTGTCTTTGGACAATAGCATGTCATAAAAGGTTAAGATACCCAGTAGTATTCAATAATTGTGTCAAAGTGAATCTAACGACGTCGTATGTACGACAGTGTCGTTTAAAGCAGCTTTGAGTGCGTGTGTTTTTTTTTTCTTTTTTTGCAGGAGGTGGGGCCGGTGTGGCCTGGGGTCCTGACTGTTCGAACAAAAGTCCCATCATTTTAAGTTACATCAGGTACCACTTACCAGCAAGTTAGTCTACTTTAGATAAAACACCAGATTTGTTTTTAAACTATTTTCTGTGGTTCCCGCTAATTAACATACGTCTGCTTTACATTGAAATCCTTGAGGTATACACATGCTTCAGATCATGTGCTCAACACTTAATAAATAGTACTAATTTAATAACTAAGCAAAAGCGTAACTATGGAGAATTTCTACTATTTAACTCAAACAGCAGAAAAAGATCTTCCTGCAGAAAAGTGGGCGATAATGTGGTGTGCAAGTCACTTTAAGCATCTTTGACGTGAGTTCAGACCTTTTGATGACCTCTACCTTATCTTCTCATTCAATTACCAGAAACATGAATATTCATATATCACGTGAATATATATATATATATATATATATATCTTATATATATATATATATATATATACATATATATATATATATATATCAATTCAAGCTACAAATGTCCTTTAATATCTAAATTCACTTTACCTCCCAAATGATATATTTTGATTATATGTTACCGAAGGGGAATTTTTTTAATTGATAATAATTTCGGTACCCCCATGGGGATCCGAAACCAAACCGTCCAAGTGGACGGGACGAAATCAGGGACAGTTCAGTGACGCTATCCAATCAGCAACAGAGACGCTATAAGTTCATTTCGATTTCTGACCTTACAAATCACCCTCGATCTAGGTGCTTTTGTATTAGAATCAATATGAAACCCCGTCTACCATGTTGGCCAATTCGAGCGTTTGACAGCACGTAGCCTTTTGTTATGAATAATTATCACATCAAACCGTGATCCATTTTATATATCAAATTCCAAGCTACAAAATGTCCTTTAATATCTAAATTCACTTTACCTCCCAAATGACATTTTTCATATATGTACCGAAGGGGAATTTTTTTAATTGATAATAATTTCGTCCCCCCATGGGATCGAACCACCGTCCAAGTGGACGGGGACGAAATCAGGACAGTCAGTGACGCTATCCAATCAGCCAACAGAGATGCTATAAGTTCATATCGATTCTGACCTTACAAATCACCCTCGACTCTGGGTCTTTTGCTTTCCGTAATTAGAATCGACATGAAACCCGTCTACCCATGGTTGGCCAATTCGAGCGTTTGACAGCACGTAGCCTTTTGTTATGAATAATTATCACATCGAACCGTGATCCATTTATATATCAATTCAAGCTACAAATGTCCTTTAATATCTAAATTCACTTTACCTCCCAAATGATATATTTTCATATATGTACCGAAGGGGAATTTTTTTTTTTAATTGATAATAATTTCGTCCCCCCATGGGATCGAACCACCGTCCAAGTGGACGGGGACGAAATCAGGACAGTCAGTGACGCTATCCAATCAGCCAACAGAGACGCTATAAGTTCATATCGATTCTGACCTTACAAATCACCTCGATCTGGGTGCTTTCGTAATTAGAATCGATATGAAACCCCGTCTACCATGTTGGCCAATTCGAGCGTTTGACAGCACGTAGCCTTTTGTTATGAATAATTATCACATCGAACCGTGATCCATTTATATATCAAATCAAGCTACAAATGTCCTTTAATATCTAAATTCACTTTACCTCCCAAATGATATATTTTCATATATGTACCGAAGGGGAATTTTTTAATTGATAATAATTTCGTCCCCCCATGGGATCGAACCACAGTCCAAGTGGACGGGGACGAAATCAGGACAGTCAGTGACGCTATCCAATCAGCCAACAGAGACGCTATAAGTTCATATCGATTCTGACCTTACAAATCACCCTCGATCTGGGTGCTTTCGTAATTAGAATCAATATGAAACCCCGTCTACCATGTTGGCCAATTCGAGCGTTTGACAGCACGTAGCCTTTTGTTATGAATAATTATCACATCGAACCGTGATCCATTTATATATCAATTCAAGCTACAAATGTCCTTTAATATCTAAATTCACTTTACCTCCCAAATGATATATTTTCATATATGTACCGAAGGGGAATTTTTTAATTGATAATAATTTCGTCCCCCCATGGGATCGAACCACAGTCCAAGTGGACGGGGACGAAATCAGGACAGTCAGTGACGCTATCCAATCAGCCAACAGAGACGCTATAAGTTCATATCGATTCTGACCTTACAAATCACCCTCGATCTTGGTGCTTTCGTAATTAGAATCGATATGAAACCCCGTCTACCATGTTGGCCAATTCGAGCGTTTGACAGCACGTAGCTTTTTGTTATGAATAATTATTCACGTTCGAACCGTGATCCATTTATATATCAATTCAAGCTACAAATGTCCTTTAATATCTAAATTCACTTTACCTCCCAAATGATATATTTTCATATATGTACCGAAGGGGAATTTTTTAATTGATGATAATTTCGTCATGGGGGTTTCATATCGATTCTAATTACGAAAGCACCCAGATCGAGGGTGATTTGTAAGGTCAGAATCGATATGAACTTATAGCGTCTCTGTTGGCTGATTGGATAGCGTCACTGACTGTCCTGATTTCGTCCCCGTCCACTTGGACGGTGGTTCGATCCCATGGGGGGACAAAATTATCATCAATTAAAAAATTTCCCCTTCGGTACATATATGAAAACAATATAATCATTTGGGAGGTAAGTGAATTTAGATATTAAGACCTTTGTAGTTTGAATTGGATATATAAATGTAACACGGTTCGATGTGATAATTATTCATAACAAAAGGCTACGTGCTGTCAAACGCTTGAATTGGCCAACATGGTAGACGGGGTTTCATATCGATTCTAATTACGAAAGCACCCAGATCGAGGGTGATTTGTAAGGTCAGAATCGATCATGAACTTTATAGCGTCTCTGTTGGCTGATTGGATAGCGTCACTGACTGTCCTGATTTCGTCCCCGTCCCACTTGGACGGTGTTCGATCCCATGGGGGGACGAAATTATTATCAATTCAAAAAATTCCCCTTTGGTACATATATGAAAATATATCATTTGGGCGGGTAAAGTGAATTTAGATATTAAAGGACATTTGTAGCTTGAATTGATATATAAACGGATCACGGTTCGATGTGATAATTATTCATAACAAAAGGCTACGTGCTGTCAAACGCTCGAATTGGCCAACATGGTAGACTGTGGTTTCATACGATTCTAATTACAAAGCACCCAGATCGAGGGTGATTTGTAAGGTCAGAATCGATATGAACTTATAGCGTCTCTGTTGGCTGATTGGATAGCGTCACTGACTGTCCTGATTTCGTCCCCGTCCACTTGGACGGTGGTTCGATCCCATGGGGGGACGAAATTATTATCAATTAAAAAATTCCCCTTCGGTACATATATGAAAATATATCATTTGGGAGGTAAAGTGAATTTAGATATTAAAGGACATTTGTAGCTTGAATTGATATATAAATGGATCACGGTTCGATGTGATAATTATTCATAACAAAAGGCTACGTGCTGTCAAACGCTCGAATTGGCCAACATGGTAGACGGGGTTTCATATCGATTCTAATTACGAAAGCACCCAGATCGAGGGTGATTTGTAAGGTCAGAATCGATATGAACTTATAGCGTCTCTGTTGGCTGATTGGATAGCGTCACTGACTGTCCTGATTTCGTCCCCGTCCACTGGACAGTGGTTCGATCCCATGGGGGGACGAAATTATTATCAATTAAAAAATTCCCCTTCGGTGCATATATGAAAATATATCATTTGGGAGGTAAAGTGAATTTAGATATTAAAGGACATTTGTAGCTTGGATTGATATATAAAATGGATCACGGTTCGATGTGATAATTATTCATAACAAAAGGCTACGTGCTTTCAAACGCTCGAATTGGCCAACATGGTAGACGGGGTTTCATATCGATTCTAATTACGAAAGCACCCAGATCGAGGGTGATTTGTAAGGTCAGAATCGATATGAACTTATAGCGTCTCTGTTGGCTGATTGGATAGCGTCACTGACTGTCCTGATTTCGTCCCCGTCCACTTGGACGGTGGTTCGATCCATAGGGGGAGCGAAATTATTATCAATTAAAAAATTCCCCTTCGGTACTATATGAAAAATATATCATTTGGGAGGGTAAAGTGAATTTAGATATTAAAGGACATTTGTAGCTAATTGATTATATAAAATGGATCACGGTTCGATGTGATAATTATTCATAACAAAAGGCTACGTGCTGTCAAACGCTTCGAATTGGCCAAACATGTAGACGGGGTTTCATATCGATTCTAATTACGAAAGCACCCAGATCGAGGGTGATTTGTAAGGTCAGAATCGATATGAACTTATAGCGTCTCTGTTGGCTGATTGGATAGCGTCACTGACTGTCCTGATTTCGTCCCGTCCACTTGGACAGTGGTTCGATCCCATGGGGGGACGAAATTATTATCAATTAAAAAATTCCCCTTCGGTACATATATGAAAATATATCATTTGGGAGGTAAAGTGAATTTAGATATTAAAGGACATTTGTAGCTTGAATTGATATATAAATGGATCACGGTTTGATGTGATAATTATTCATAACAAAAGGCTACGTGCTGTCAAACGCTCGAATTGGCCAACATGGTAGACAGGGTTTCATATCGATTCTAATTACGAAAGCCCCCAGATCGAGGGTGATTT
This sequence comes from Macrobrachium nipponense, assembly GCF_015104395.2. Classification (NCBI taxonomy): domain Eukaryota; kingdom Metazoa; phylum Arthropoda; class Malacostraca; order Decapoda; family Palaemonidae; genus Macrobrachium; species Macrobrachium nipponense. The sequence goes on along the minus strand of NC_087202.1, from coordinate 136,053,776 downwards.
GTAAGGTCAGAATCGATATGAACTTATAGCTCTCTGTTGGCTGATTGGATAGCGTCACTGACTGTCCTGATTTCGTCCCGTCCGTCCACTTGGACGGTGGTTCGATCCCATGGGGGGACGAAAGTATTATCAATTAAAAAATTCCCCTTCGGTACATATATGAAAATATATCATTTGGGAGGTAAAGTGAATTTAGATATTAAAGGACATTTGTAGCTTGAATTGATATATAAATGGATCACGGTTCGATGTGATAATTATTCATATATATATATATATATAGTGTGTGTGTGTGCGTGTGTGTGTTGGTAGATAGGTAGATTTGATAGATCCTTACAGACCTTACATCTTGTTCGGGTTTTGCATCTTCAAATTTTGGATGGTCTTAGATATTTGTCGAGCTTATTCCTAAACACATCTACGCTCACTCCTGACATATTCCTCAGATGAGCTGGCAACGCATTGAATAGATGCTGCATTGTCAATGCTGGTGCGTAGTGGATTAATGTCCTGTGTGCTTTCCTTATTTTTCCTGGTATAGTTTTGGACACTATTAATCTACCTCTGCTTGCTCTTTCTGATATTTTTAGCTCCATGATGTTTTCGGCAATTTCTTCTATCTGTTTCCATGCCTGAATTATCATGTAGCGTTCTCTTCTCCTTTCTAGACTATATAATTTTAAAAATTGTGGTCTTCCCAGTAGACAAGATCCTTAACTACTTCTATTCTAGCTGTAAAGGACCTTTGTACACTCTCTATTTGTGTAATATCCTCTTGATAGTGTGGGTACCAAATCATATTGCAATATTCAAGTGGACTAACATACGTTTTATAAAGCATAATCATGTGTCAGCTTTTCTTGTTTTGAAGTGCCGTAACAACATTCCCATTTTTGCTTTACATTTTGCCAATAGAATTGCTATTTGATCATTGCATAACATGTTCCTATTCAAAATCACACCAAGGTCATTAACTGCTTCCTTATTTGTGATTGTCTCGTTATTAGGTCCCCTATATGCATATAGCTTTCCTTCTCTATCTCCAAAATTTATTGATTCAAATTTATCAGAGTTATATACCATCCTATTTACCTCTGCCCATTCATATACTTTGTTAAGGTCTCTTGTGTCATCGGCGAAACTACTCACTACCGAGTCCTTAACATTACTGTCGATGTCTGCAATCATAATAACAAACAGCAATGCAGCTAGCACCATACCTTGTGGCACACCGGATATTACCTTAACTTCATCAAATTTCTCATCGTTTGCAATAACTATCTATTTTCTGTTGTGTAAAATTCTTTTAACCATCTTCCTATTTTGTCCACTATATTATGTTTTCTAATTTTCTTCGCTAATGTATTATGATCTACCTTGTCAAAAGCTTTTGCAAAGTCTAGATAAACCACATCTGTTTCTTTTCCGTTTTTCATATATTTATATATTTTCTCACAGTGGACTAACAGTTGGGTTTGTGCACTTTTTCCAGGTACAAAACCATACTGTCCTATATTAAAGAAATTATTTTTTATTAAATGTTTCATAATATTTTTCTTCATTACCCTTTCATACACTTTCATAATATGTGATGTTAGATTCACAGGCCTATAGGTACTTGCCTCTAGCCTTGATCTACTTTTGAAAGTAGGGGTAATATTTGCTAATTTGTGCTCATCATAAATCTTGCCTGTATCTACACTTTGCCCTAATAATATTGCAAGGGGCTTTGCGATGGAATGAACTACTTTCTTTAACAAAATAGCAAGGACACCATCAGGCCCTGCTGCTGCTCCATTTTTAATTTCATTAATTTCCTGCACAATATCGGCTTCATTAATATCTATGTCTGATAAATATTCACTGTTTTCATCCCTTACTTTTGTATCATTATCAGTTCTAGGGGTAAATTCTCTCTTATATCTGTCTGCCAATAGGTTGCATATTTCCTTTTTTTCATTCGTTAATCTCCCTTCAATTATTAGAAGGCCTATTTCTATTTTGCTTTCATTCATCTTTTTTGGAGACGAATGCAATAGTTTGGGGTTTTGCTTGATATTTACTAGGGTTTTTTCTTTCATGTCCCTTTTTTCATTTTCTTTTGATTGTATAATCTTTTGTTCTGCATTTTTTATCTTACTTTTTAGTTCCATCACTTTCCATGTATTCTAATCTTTTGCAAGACCTTTTTTCCACTTTCTGATTTTCTGACACAAGATCGCTCTGTGATGGTTTGCGTGTTATCTCCTTGGTATGCATGACTGATGTTTACTTTTCTTCTTCGGTATATATTTATCCACTATTTTCTCTAATATTTGATATAATATCTCCATATTTACCTGTATATCATCACTTACGGAAATGTTATCCCAATCTTTGTTTAATTCTTCATTTATTTTAGAACATTTTATATTTTTACTGTAGAAATTGTATTTTCCATATCCTTCCCACTTTTTCATCTCATGCTTATCTCTGTTTTCACTTGCTTTGGAATGGACTGTTAATCCTATGACATTATGGTCTGAAATACTCGCATTATAAACTATTATTTCTTTAACATTATTCACCTCGTTCACAAATACTAGTTTTGAATTATTTTCCTTTCTTGTTGGCAGGTGATTTATTTGTTGAATGTTGTATTCTAGTAGCATATCTAATAACTTTTCGAATTGCCTCTTATCTTCTGCACTACTATTACTCTCTTTTTTATATGTATAAATTCAACCACAATCTCCTATTCATTCTTTCCAATCTACGAAAGGAAAATTAAAGTCTCCGGATAGGAAAATCGTCCAGTCCTTGTGATTTCTACATATATCATCCAATTTTTCTATTATTGTGTCAAAAACTTTAGTATTAGGGGGTCTATATATTACTATGTTCATTACTTTTTCAGATTCGAATTCTACTGCTATTAGTTCACATTCTGAGTTACTATATTTCTCATATATTTTTCCTTGTTTTATGTCTCCCATATATCGTGGTTCCCCCTTGATTCCTATCTTTTCCTATCTGATCTATAAGTTTGGAACCCTTTTTATTTGATTACCATTACCAGTCTCTTGGGAATGCTAGGTTTCACTTATATTCATTATATCTATTTTCTTTTCAATTTGGGTTAGTTCTTCTAAGAACTCTATTTTTCTTTTTGAGTTACTTGAAACTAAACCCTGCGCATTCATCACTATGATGGTTTGCGTGTTATCTCCTTCATTTAATATGGGTAATAATAAGGATTTTCCCATGTCTCTTTCCTGTTCTGGTATGTTGTTCATTTTTTCATTTCCAGAAATTCTGACATTAAAAAATCCAACTTTTCCAATATATTTGATCTTCCTTCATCATAATTATTCATTTTGTGTATGAATCTACAATTTTCTCCGTATCTACACCATCCCCTAGCATTGTATATACAGTGCTTTTCTCTTTAACTGTATCTTGGAGCTGATGCTTGCAAATTCTTTGCTGACACTCCATAGCGCGGTGATGGCTTGTTTTTTCCCTTCACCTCATGTTCTTTGTTCCTTTCTTTATTTGTTTCTTTTCTATTTTGGATTTTATTATTTAATTGATTATTTAATTGATTTTGATTCATGGCTACAGGGTGCATATATTTACATTTTTTGTTGAACTTACATCCTTTTCCTTCTTTTAGGTTTTTGCATATTTTTGGATGTAGATCTCTGCATTCATCCTCATAGCCGTCTAGGTATGCACATTTACCATAGATTTCATAATTGTGACGTACCTTGGGATGTTTGTAGTAACATCTTTCACCGAATCTGCAATTCCCTCTTTTCAAAAGGGTGCAGACTTTGTCTTTCTTTTCTATTTTTTCTTGTTCTTTCCCATCAGTATGTAGATCTGGGTAAAGCCTCTTCGGGATTTTATTTTGTGTTGTCATATTGTAATTTATTTCTTCATAAATATGCTGCTTGATTGCCTCATATGTAGTATCCATGAGTATCTCTGCATCCATACTCTTGTCCTGCTCTTTGTTTTCATTATTTTTTTTCTATCATTTCAGTTTTGTTTTCTTCTCTTCCGTTTTCCTCTTCTTCCTCTTCCTCATCTTCTTCATCCTCTACTATTTGCACATTAAGTCTTAATATAATAACATTGTCTATCCATGAGAGACATGTGAGCAAAATTCTCTGGTATCTTTACTCGTATTTTGCATGACTTCAGAACATTTTCTGATCAGGTTTTGTGGATTAACTATGCTATACCACACCTTACAAAGTTTGCATGCTTTAGGCATTCTTTTTCCTTTTACATCAATTAGTATATTCACAATGTTCACCTTATTCATTTTCTTTGTTGGAATATGTTGATTGATGTCAATTTTCTTTATAAGTCTCTTGACCACTTGAATTTTATTTGGGACTCCTTCAATTATTTTCATGATATTTTCTGCTGATTTATTCCAGTTTGAAGGATCACATCCTTCCAATATGCCTATGAATATTTTTGTATCTTTTTGATTAGGGCTGTTATTAAACTCATAGATGAGAAATGCCAGCTCCCTTCCTGCTAACTCATCATATTGCATATCTGCAAGGCAAGCAAGATTTCACCATCTCTTCCCACAGTTGGAGCTTACTGCCATCACGATCGAATTTACAATACTTCACTCAATAAACTAACTTGGTACATGCTTTAACCTACTATTTTCACACTAATCTTATCACCGACAATTCACGAACACTTCTAGATATAATTCGTTTCCTAGTCGTATGTTAAACGCGTGATATCAGTTGATTAATCAGACTGTGTGCAGGTACGTCTCACCAAGCAAGATGGCACTACTTGATAGATAGGTAGATGGAGAGATAGGTGGATCGGTACATATTATATATATATATATACATATATATATATATATATATATATATATATATATATATATATATATATATATGTAGGTATATATGTGTGTGTGTATAAGTATTTATCACACATATCCACAGAGGAAAAATAAGAGGCGGTGTGTAGGTCCTAACCGTTTCAACTTTATTTCGAAGCCACTGACGAAGGGCTATGGATATGTGTGATAAATGAATCACGTACTAAAGTGATTGTATTATAAGTATATAGTATATGTACATCGAGCTACAAATGTCCTTTAATATCTAATTCACTCTACTTCGAAATTTATATATTTTCATATATGTTAACTGAAGGGAAATTTTTTAGTCGATAAGAAATTTGTCGGCTCACAGGCGCTAACCATCGAACCCAACAAATTCAGGACGCACAGTGAAGCCTAAACCTCGCCGCCATCTATATGTATATATACATATGTGTGTGTGTACCTGTTCTGTTTTGCTATATAACATTTTTCCAATTCTGTAATGCCACGGTATTCTATCATTCTTGTAAACTTCAAGCACCGTAGTTTTCCTGGCATCTCCCACGCTCATTAGTCTGCTAAACGCGATGTCGTAATATTAATGAGGTTAGTTTCCAAGCCCTGCTGCTCGATCTCTTCATTATAACATTATCCCAATGGATCAATGTTTGACCCTAATCAATGGTTTTCCTCTTTATGCATACAGATGCCACAAACTTTCTACCAAACATCAATCCCCCAACTCTCTCTCTCTCTCTCTCTCTCTCTCTCTCTCTCTCTCTCTCTCTCTCTCTCTCTCTCTCTCTCTCAGACCTAGATATTAGGTAACACTGCATATTCTGTATGGCTGCTCACACTGATTCAGTTACTTGACTTGTTACAAAACCAAGAGACTGCAGTTAAGTTATATTAGCAGTCACGAATAGACCAGTGCTAATTCATTTATTGCCTTTGTAGGGACAGCGACACTTATTTCACTCTGAGAGTCATTGTCAGCCCTGGGTCGTTGGTCCAGCAACCGCACACCGTTTATTATTAATACAAAAATAGCATATCATTTAGTATATGTTAGGTCTTAAGAAGAATATACGAAGGTTCTTCCAGGGTCAGCCAGATAGGCGTTTTTGCTGAATGGAGAACCTAGTCAAAAAGAAAGAAAATCAGGGATAGCATGAAGAACCATTTTCACTCCATCCTTTTTTTTTTTTTTTTTTTTTTTTGAAAATTAGAATATTATAATGCTCCTGTTTCCAACGAGACATAAACTATAGAACAACATTAGAAGCACAGCTATACGTTCCCTTTTGTGCTTTAACTTGCTAATAAGTGTATGCTAATGATAACGAATTCTTAAGGGTTCATAATATCATAAAATTGACATGTGACTTATTTTGTTATGGCATTAATAATATAACAATATTTCTTATAGTAAATACTGTTTTAAACTCTCAGGAAAACACACACATACACACATCACAAACGTTTGCCAAACAAGCATTCACAACATATAAATTCAGTGTCGCGATATTAAATCCATATTTCTTTAATAAAACGATCGAATGATAAACGAACAAATAAAAAATAACGTGCAACCGGGAAAAATTGTCCTCCTTTTAATACCATTCACAGAAGTACTGAATAGAGAGAGAGGAATGGGTTGGCTTTGATCATGAAAGAAAAACAAAATCCGCGATTTAGAGTTGCATCACCAGTAATAACACTTTTCATTAATGGTAAAGAATCGATTTCTCGTAATAAAAGATACTGGATCTTTGTCCATGTTTTTCCTCATGTTCACGGACTATCCATTTCTTCTAGTTTGTGATTGGGAAAACTCCCAGTTAGTAAGAAAATTATGTGGCATGATAAGAAATATTGAAAAAGGAAGACAAATGAATACTCTCTCTCTCTTCTCTCTCTCTCTCTCTCTCTCTCTCTCTGTATATATATATATATATATATATATATATATATATATAATATATATATATATATATATATATATACTATATATATATATGTATATATATATATATATATATATATATATATATATATATATATATATATATATATACATATACACACACACACAAACATATATATATATATATATATATATATATATATATATATATATATATATATATATATATTTATATATACATATACATATATATATATATATATATATATATATATATATATATATATATATATATATACATATATGTGAATAATTATCACATCACCGTGATTCTATATATATCATTCGAGCTACAAATGTCCCTTTAGTATCTAATTCGCTCTACCTCGGAATTGATATATTTTCATATATTTACCGAAGGGGATTTTTTAGTTGATAATAATTCGTCCCCTTATGAGATCGCACCACCGTTCAGTTAAAGGGAACGAAATTAGGACGAACAGTGACGTTATCAAGTCTGTTGGCCGACTTGATAACGTCACTGTCCGTCCTGATTTCGTTCCTGTCAACTGGACGGTGGGTTCGATCCCTTGAGGGGACGAAATTATTATCAACAGAGACTTGATAATATCACTGTCCGTCCTGATTTCGTTCCCGTCAACTGGACGGTTTTGTTCGATCCCATGAGGGGACGAATTATATCAACTAAAAATTCCCCTTCGGTACTTATATGAAATATATCAATTCCGAGGTAGAGTGAATTAGATATTAAACCTGGACTTTGTAGCTGGAATGATATATATATATATATATATATATATATATATATATATATATATATATACCCAAATACATATATATATATATATATATATATATATTATATATATATATATATATATATATATGTGGTCTAAATTTAAATCTTGGTTTATTTAAACTTGATGCTTTCATAATGAAACAGTTGTAGGTAAATATAAGCAACAAAAATAATATATTCAGTTTTTACATGTTTTGGACCGTACGGATACTATGCAGTTTCTGTTAGGGTTAAATCTATGTTTTGGTTTGTGACCATATGAATCCCGGATTATCTCTTTAACTTTTACCCTTTTGACAATTAACCATCTGGTATGTTTGATCTGTTGTTTACCTGATAACTTTCTCTCCAATTGTATTTCATTTGTTCCTTGACAATGTCTTAGTGAAGACGAAACTGTGTCATTTCATGGGATTAAGGCTCTTGCTTGACTCCAGTTATTAGGATGATCTAAATCTCTCATATGTACGAATAATGCATTCGATATTTGCCCAGTTCTCACAGAATATTGGTGCTGTTTGAGACGCTGTGAAAGAGATTTACCGGTCTGTCCGTAATAGACTTTATCACACTTTTTGCAAGGAATTTCATATATGCAGCCTGGAAGATCTTTAGGAGAATTTTTTATTACTAAACTCGTGACATTAATATTACTGAAAACAACATTCATGTTAAAAAGCTTTAAAATTCTAGGAATATCTAAAAACCTTTCATCATAGGGTAATTTTAAAATGTTTGTCATTAGTTAAATAAAAAGTTTTTCTATCTCTTTTCGTTGCCACATCTACAAAAGTCCTTGGGTATTTAAGTTTCAATGCAATATCATAAATAGTTTTAATCTCAGCGTCAATAAACTGTGGGCTACAGACACGCAAAGCCCTTTGGAACATCCCAGAAAAAACAGAGAATTTAACATTTTGATGGTGATTGGAGTAGTAATGAACAAAAGAGGCAATGTTAGTTGATTTCCGAAAGACTGAAAAGGTGAAATTTCTATCATTTCTATGGACAGTTACACCAAGAAAATTTAAATTACAATTTCTTTCTTCCTCTACAGTACATTTTATAGAAGGGACTAAATTCTTTAGATTATTAAGGAATTCCTGGAGATTTTGGTGAACTGGCCAAATACAGAAAATATCTTCCACATACCTAAACCATATAACTTTTGTGGGCAAAATTCTTGGTAAGAGTTTTGTCTCAAAAAAATCCATGTAAATATTGCTAAGGACAGGAGATAAGGGATTACCCATAGCCATGCCAAACTTTTGTACAAAAAATTCCCCATTAAAACAAAATTTACTATCTTTGATACATAACCTTATGAGACTAATGATGTTTTCTACAGTTAAGGGAATATCATGACGTTCTAATTCATCCTCCAAATATTGAAGTAAATCATCTTCAAGCACTTTTGTAAATAAAGAGACAACATCAAAACTAACCATATTAAAATCAAAATTCAAATTTAAACTATTCAATTTGTTTATAAAATCAACACTGTTTTTAACCAGTTCGTGTTAGGAAATGTTTTCCTACCAAAGATGTAAGAATTTTTACAAGCCATTTAGATAAATTATACGTAACTGAGCCTACTGAACTAATGATTGGTCTGATAGGGTTATTGATTTTGTGTCTTGACTAAACCATACATGTAAGGTAGGGAGGCGCATTGCGGTATAAACTGTTTAATTAAATGGTCCAAGCCCTTCAGAATGGATTTAATTTGTTTATTAAAATGGGAGTTCACTGCCTGCATAGGATCAGACCTCAGTTTCGTGTAATTATCAGTATCATTTAGCAATGCCATTATTTTAATTACATAGTCATTTTTATTATTCTTTATATAATTAGCTATATATTAAATATATTATTATATATATAATTATATATACGATAATTTATTATGATAATGATTATAAATATATATAGTATATATATATTATTGTAATCAATTAGTTCGTTATTGTTTTAAACAATTGTTACGATTGTTGCATTGTTTACCTGACTCGCCAGTGGTTATCGTCATGGTGACAGAGTTACTTTTGTCGTGATGTGAGTGACATCTGCAGACAGGTTTTGGATGGCGATCTGAGAGGTTCTGGGAAACCTCGGCTCAGAAGGCAACAGCAGCATGGCAGTATTGGATAAGCTGGAAGTCATTTGTGACTTCAACGGGAGGATTGACTTCGACGGGAGGATGAGGACCTCTACGGCTTGTTTGTATAATGGCTGATTCTGTAGCCAGTCTGGGACAGGTCTCTAATACCTGGTCACTTCCTTGGGAGGATGAAGACCTCACCTTCTGTGTATGTGATGGATTCTCCAGTAGCATCCAGATTTGTCTGTTTTTGTATGCTACTTTGGTGGTGTGTATCTGTAACTTATTGTGCAGATCATAAATTATCTGCTTATTTAAGATATCATTATTATTATTGTTTCTGCTGTCTGTATGTAATGTCTGTGTGTTAACTTAATTTTGGTTTAAATTTTATCACATAGCTTTAGTGTGGAGCAAGTGTATGGCTCTGATAATGATGTTGATTTGCATCATTATATTTATTGTGGTGTCGAGCAAGTGTATTGCTCTAATTTAGTGCAATGTTCACGTATGATTTATGTCTGGCTTATTAATGGTTTTTATTTTGGTAATTGATCACTGTATTTTCGCCACCCAAAACCTGGTCTCAATTGTACATTTGTAAATTAACCTGTAAATAAATAATTATTAAGGTTATTTTTGTGTCTTGTTCAGTCCTCCTCCTTGATTTGTCTTGCCTTTCGTCAGTCATTCCAGCCCAATTTCTTGTTTTTATTTTGAACCTGCTGGTCTCTAATAACGAGAACATTACAATATATATATTAGCTTCGATCAAGTTAAGGTAAGGACGAGATGGGCTTGATGCAGTTTCCAAAACAAAAAATACCTGAGCGCGGCAGGTATTTGAGATGGGAGGCAGCATAATCTTATATCTCTTGCTGTGGCGAGGTTGGCTAAGGCTTCACTGCCAGTCCTGGAATTGAGAGGTCAATGGTTCGCGCCTGTCGGCCGCCAATTCTATTATCGCTTAATAAATTCCCCCTCAATTAAACATATATGAAAATATATTAATTCCGAGGTAGAGCGAATTAGATATTAAAGGACATTTGTATCTCGATATATGTATATGAATCATGGTAATGTGATAGACTTATATAATGACTACGTGCGGGCAAAAGCACTACCATGCTACCGAGGAAGAGATGGGCTTGATGCAGTCTCCAAAACAAAAATACCTGAGCACGGTAGGTATTTGAGATGGGAGGTGGCATAAACTTAAATCTCTTGCGGTGGCGAGGTTGGCTAAGGCTTCACTGCCAGTCCTGGAATTGAGAGGTTAATGGTTTGCGCCCGTCGGCCGCCAATTCTGTTATCGCTGAATAAATTCCCCCTCGGTTAAACATATATGAAAATATATTAATTCCGAGATAGAGCGAATTAGATATTAAAGGACATTTGTAGCTCGATATATGTATATAAATCACGGTAATGCGATAGACTTATATATATATATATATATATATATATATATATATATATATATATATATATATATATATATATATATATATATAATATAAATATATATATATATATATATATATATATATATCTATATATATATATATTATATATATATATATATATATATATATATATATATATATATATATATATATACTATATATATATATATCATATATATATATATATATATATATATATATATATATATATATATATATATATATATATATATATATATATATATATATATATATATATAATATATATATATATATATATATATATATATATATATATATTTATATTTATATATAAAACCCCCCCTTTTGACAAAACTACACAAATTAACAACCCTTACCTGTTGACAGTCGGGCACCCTCTATCTGCAAAAACATGGTCATTAGGCTAATTAGCTCACATAAATACAAAAAATACAGTATTTATTTCCTGGCTAGTCTAAGTAATCACTAGACTCAAATGTCAATTGTTACATTGTATTAGTCAAGTTTAGAGAATCCCATATCTAGTATCATGGTATAGAGCCCATCTGTAATAAAGATATATTCGTTACATTTCTTATAACGCAATATTAAGTAAAGTGATACTTTTTTTTTCTTCACATCTCTCTCTTTTCAAAGACAACTGTTTCTAAGTCATTTAAAATATGTGCCATACCTTGAGATGGGTTTTCTCTTGACACTTGGCAGTCCCTCGACCGTCTTTCTTCCTATCACAAAGGAATGTGTTTTTTCCCTCAAGTGCCTTGATCAGTTCAGAACCTATGATATATGTACAAACGAATGTACATACCCACCACGCCTCAAAACCGCCCGTGGCAACAGTATGAACAGCCACCAGCTTAAAACACATACGCATCAGATTCCTTCATTCAAGAAGGGTGTCTCTAAGGCGCTCTCTGTCTCCAAGCAAGAGCAGCTGATACAGTATGTAATTCACTAACCCATCAATTTATACCTGTAAGATGGCTCGGCCACCTATGTCCTTTGTGCACTCCTGGTGCACACCTCATCAGTAAACTAATCCACAATGTATCAATTTGCCACATGATTTAGGGCTACCTCTGTTGCTGGAGCCCTTGTGCCTCGCCGGATGCACAGAAGTTTAAGAACTCCTAGCGCACAAATTGTGATCAGTATAACATCGAGCATGACCACCATACTAGAATTGTGTAACGTCATTGATGAAAAGCTCATCCTTGTCAGTAGATAAGCAGAACTCGACGAATAGTTGTAGACGCAGGTTGAGTAAGTAAACCACCTCGAAAGAACTCGGCACACACCATTATTCAGCGTCTGCGACCATCTTGAATGTATACCAACATCCCCCTTATCGCGAAACTGTAGATTCGACGTTTTCTACTGAAGGAAACGTGGTCACCACCCGTTGTAAAGGAAATATCCCGTGACTTCCATGCAAGTGCTACTCACACTCTGCCTATCTCATCCGTTGCAAAGGCAGTCCATAGAATCGCCATTCGTGTGTAGACTCGACTCGACCTCTGGTACTGTAGAACGAAGTCGTTTCCATCATCACCATCACGTGAAGTTGGGAATTTTCTAAGGTCATCGTGTGTCCATATTTAAAAAGTCTACATGATCATAGAATAACTAAAGTCTTGCTTTACCACACAAATCCGTCATTAATTAATATACTCAACCTCCAAGTCAATTATTAAAAATTCCTCACTAAATAAAATATAATCTTTACCCACTGAATCCTCACAAGTAATCCCATATCTGACAAACACACTATCAAAAGAGAACCCATAATGTCTAACAGCAAAAACCCCTTTTATTGTTTATATAACTAACCTCCATGAAATATAATGCTGAACACCCCTTCTATCTAACTCACATACCCTGAAAAATTATATCTCCTATCTAAAATAGAAATGCCATTTAGAGCTTAACACCAATTACGACATCTCTCGTAGGAAAAGAAAAGAAAAAAAAAGATAACAACAATAGTAAGTGAACTTCCCCCATTACACAGCGCACATACGATAAGAAAAATCACATATAATTCAACATCTTCCTCAAAATACACTATGTACTGTTACGGAATTTGCTACCGCAACAATCCCATCTACCAGAAACGACTGGAAAACAACCCCCTTACATGATGCATCTCCGTGGAATGCATAGTTACCATCTTCAAGAATAGTGCAAATCTCCGAGTAATGAACTCCAAAGGAAAAAAAATCAGCAACAGGATTCATCACAGCATTATCAGCAGAAATCCACCGTGAACACCTCAGGTGCTTCGAACTGCACGATAATATTGTCTAGTCAGACCCTTTTTGTCAACGCCAGAAACACCATATTCCCCAAATATTTCATACTAACACCATACAGCCACATTCCACAAATTTATCACCGGGATATCACCAAGGTGCCCCAAAAATAAATTGTTCTTAAATCATAACTCCCCACAACATTACTCCAATTATATAAAACCCCAATGCCACCAATTCGGCTCATAAAACCACAGAAATTCAGCCCCAAATTTCATACACACACGAATTATCACATGTTATCATCCCGTTTTCTCAGCTAAAACAAAAAAATTTGCCGCATTTCAAACAACTTCCCACGTAAAATATTAACCTCGGAATCTTATGGCAAAATGCCGCAGATTTTGCGCATAAGAAAAAAAACAGTAGAAGGAAATGACAAAGAAAAAAAAAAAAAAAAATGTTAAAACATTCCACCACCAAATTGCAAAAACCAAACACCAAGGAAAAAAAAGAAAAAAAATGCAATTGCGCGACAATATATTAATCGCCACAACCAATTCTTTTCAATTTCAAGATATGTGTTAACCTCGATCGACTTGTTTTGTCCTCTAAGACTACAAATCTGTTTCCAATTTTTTCCTCAATGACTTTAAAATGACCTTCAAACTTCGGGCTTTAATTTGTAGTTCAGCTCATTTCTCACATTAAGTTTTAAAAATACCTGGCTCCGACATTGATCTTGGGATCAGATGTTTTACTAATACTTTTCTGTACCATCTCTCTGGTGGGATTCGAGATTACGGCTGAGACAAGCATGTCTCTCTTTCACTGTGGATACCAATGCCTCGATTGTATCCTCCCATGATGAGGTATAGTTAGCAAATCAAATGTGCCTCGTGCTGGACAACCAAACAAAGCTTCAAATGGAGACATTTTAATGGAATCACTAACCATAGTGCTAACACTATGTCTAACAACATCAACATATCTGTCCCAATTCTTATCATTACCACCTACAGTTTCCTAATAATCTCGAGCACTTTCCTGTTTGCTCGTTACAGAACCCATTAGCCTCAGGTCTGTATGGAATAATTGTTACTTTCTGTATCCCCATGACTTCCGCTAAACATTCCAAAGTTTTGTTCATAAATTCTCTACCATTGTCGGTCAATAGAACTTCGGGTGAGTCGTATCTGCAAATGATACGGCTACTTCTTCAGCCGTTTTATGCTTATTTGGGAAAATTTCTACTATCCTTGTAAGTTCATCTATCATCACTAACAAGTACTTGTTTGCATACCTAGACTCACAAAAATTCCCCATGATATCCATATGTATTCTCTGAAAAATGTGTTGCACACTGTACAGTTTCTCACACAATTTTTCCACATCTTTCCCCTTGTTTTTTCCAAATGTATTTAGCACGAACCTCATCATACGTTTTTTCTATTCCCAAGTGTGGACTACCGAACCTGCAATTTGTACTATATTCAAAACCACTGGAATTAGGACTTTCGGAATTACGATCTGTGTCGTATCTCCTTTACTTTCACGGGTTCCGGTCAATTTATATTTTAATTTTCCTAACCAATAGATTACCTTCTAACTCCAAACCCGAAAAAGGTAAACTTATAACATTTCCTGACTAATTCCCCTCTAAGAAACGCTTTTCGTGTCTGCTAGAATCTCTTTTTCATCTTGCCTTTTGCTCTATGGGAGATATATCCCATTGTATAGCCTCGCTAGTGACTTGCGCAGCTTGGAACTCTTCCGTGTCGTAAAAACTTCTTCTAAGAGCATCTGCAACTACGTTAAATTTGCCCTCTGTATATTTGAGCTTTGCATCAAAATCTCTGATAGTTAAAAACCATTCAGCTCTCTTAGGTGACAAATCGGGTTTATTAAAAAGATCTAATAATGGCCTGTAAGAACTTCTACTTTATTCCCCATCAGTAACATTTTAAAGTGAACCAAGCTCGACACTATCACAAAGGCTTCTATATCTATGGTAGCCATTGATCTCTCGTTGCTGCCCTTTGTCCTGAACTTCCTGCTATAAAAGGCTATCGGGCGGATGGAATTTCCCATCAAACTTTTTGCATAAGGCAAGCACCTATACCTTCCTGGTTTGCATCAGTTACTAATGTAAAAGGTTTGCTAAAATCTTGAAACTTCAAAACAGGGGGATTCATTGGAGCGTCCTTGAGCTTTTAAAAACTCTCTGCCTGGGGTTCCTTCCATTGAAATTGAACGTTTTCCTGCTATATTAGAGAACCCTTTCACTAACCTCCTGAACCGGCGATACCCAAGAATGACTTAATCTCTTTCTTTGATCTGGGGGTGCGAAAATTCGCTATTGCTTTGACTCTATTGTCATTTACTCTAACCCCTTACTTAGATATGACAGGGCCTAGATATGTGATTTGCTTTTTCAAGAACGAACACTTAGCTAGCTTAATTTTCACCCCGCTAATCAAGCCTCCTAAGTACTTCTGTAAGCACTTCCAGGTGCAGCGCGATTGTGTCTGTTGCAACCAATATGTCACCCATATACACAAAAACATTTTTGCCCAATAACCTGTGCAAAATTGTGTTCACCAACCTGGTAAAAGTCTATCGGACTGGCCGATAAACCGAAAGGCATTCGCGTAAATTCAGTGTCCCTTGGGCACTGAAAAAGTAGTATATTCCTTGCTACTTTCACTGAGAGGGACCTTCAAAAAACCCTGCGCCAAATCAATTGAGCTATAAATATTTATGTCCCCCGATTTCAACAAAAAAGGATCTGGTATGCATGCGACTGGATAGCGGCCAGGGATCGTATTTTCATTTAAACGTCTAAAATCGAGGCATACATGGACAGAACCGTCCTTCTTAGGCACCGCTAGCAAGGGAAAGTTGTAAGGAGACACGCTAGGTCTAATGATTCCTTCTTCCTCCCATTTATTGACTTCTTTCTCTACCTGTTCTCTCATTTTGAAAGGTATGTGGGTATGCAGGAATATATATAGGTTTTGTGCCACTCTCAAATTTACCTTATGCTCTAACACATTAGTCAGCCCCAGTTTATCACCTTGTAAGGCTACTGTATCCCCAAATTCTGCCAAGAGCTTGCTTATCGCTTCAACATGTTCACTATAATCCGCATTAGCTAAATGTTCTCTAAATATTTCGTTTCCTTGATTGCATTTCTGCCTCTGAAAACTCAGGTTTCCCCTCTACGATAGCCACTCAACCAGTATCACGACTCCAATCTTGGAAATCCAATATATATGCATTATTCTGGTATCTCCTAACTGTATCATTGCAGTTTTAGTAATTCTAACCATGTGGTCCCATCCTTGGATACACTGTTCACTCATGGCGTGCTAATAACCCGTCTAAGCATCTCGCTATTTTCAATAACACACACATCCGTAGGTTTTTTCTCACTTCCCTCAATTTGACTTTCACCATAGTCTTTGAACCGGGTAATAACACAATATCCTCCGATAAAACACCTCTATATTTGTGGTTAGTATCTCCCCTTTCCACCACCCCGTACACATTACCACCCTCAGTATCATCCCAGCATTGTAGTATCAGAAATAACATCAATATTAGTATCCATATCCCCATCCAAAATATCATCACCACCATTGTTATCACCGTGAACTCTGATAGAATCCCCGCAACCATTTCTCATATCACCAATGTGGGTTTTGGTAATTTTACCACTCTCCGTAACTCCCGTATCACTGCCATCAGTATCACCAAGCACATCTCCTTTTTCAATAATCTCCATGTCCTCCGTTCTAATCAGGTCCTCATAAGGAAGAAAAACATCAGGTATTCCGACTGTTATCCCATTAACACCCACATGGACCGAAATCTTGGTCTCCCTACGCCAGGATGACCCAGCAAAAGTCTGTTGCTCACGCAATTCCTTTCATTACCAAAAATGGTTCTGTTAGTACTCTGTCACCGAGAGTAAACTGTATTTGAACACAACCCAGGGTATTTAATCTATGGGCTTTGCACATCACACCACCGTCTCCGTGAGGGTTGCAAAGAGTAATTGGAGAACATGGATTGATACAATTATTGTCTATTAAATTTAGAGACGCGACCCGTCTATAAATATCGGGAATATCCACATCCCCTACTGTTCCATAAACTATAGGCCTGGGCTCTGGAGTGTCCCCCACGA
>NC_087202.1:136026163-136031163 GCF_015104395.2 Macrobrachium nipponense | reverse complement strand
CAATTGTGTAGTTTTGTCAAAAGGGGGGTGGTTTATAGTGGTGGCAGCAGTTTAACAAACTCTTTATATATATATATATATATATATATATATATATATATATATATATATATATATAATATATATATATATATGCAATTGCAATAGCCACAATGCCCTCTTAAACTTTCTTGAATTCTTGATCTTTTTCGGATATTCTTGTCACTACAAAGACTGAAGATCCAAGTTCAAAGGAATTTGAAGAAGAAATTGTAATGTCCAGTGTTTCTGGGAAACAAACCCAGGTCCAATAATCACAGAGGTCACGTTGCCGACCTGACCACGGCAACGTGACCTCTTTGTGATTATTGGACCTGGGTTTGTTTCCCAGGACTGGACATCACAATTTGTTCTTCAAATTTCTTTGAACTTCGATCTTCAGTCTTTGTAGCGACAAGCATATCTGAAAAAAAGCAAAGAATTCAAGAAGTTAAGAGGGCATTGAGGATATTACAATTGCATGTGTACTGGTTAAAAAAAGTGACCAGTAGACTCTTCATTATATATATTTATATATATATATATATATCCCCCCCCCTATATATATATATATATATTATATATATATATATATATATATATATCTATATATAATATCTATATATATATATATATATATATATATATATATATATATATATGTAAGGCCTAGGGTTTTTGATTGATAATATATTATCCATGCATTCTCAGTGACCTATGGAATGTGGAGAACAGTGCAGAGGTGATGACCTGAGAGTAGCTGATGAATGAGTTTCTGGGGTGGCGTGAGATAAAAGTGCTTAGTTAGACAAGTCAATGCACGACAGTTTATGAACTCTTCTCAAAGTGCCTTTGTGAAACTGGATGCAGCTAGAACCGTGAGGCGCTAGCGAACTGTGTGTTTGTATGTGCGTGTTGCGCCTCATTCTGTTAAAAGTGTCATACCCAAGCCTATGGGGAGGGATTTTGACAGGGGGCTTCAAAGTCACAGGCAAGATGCCGTGGCATTCGCCGGGAGTTTTTTATTAATTAGTGTCCGGTTGTCTGGGTAAGTGTTGAAGTGCTTTAGCCAAAGGGATGGCTTGTTTGATATCTTGTAAGATGTTCCATTTTATTAACTTTGTCTTTAAACTTGTGTGTATTACGGGATGTGTTTTCTGTATCTTTGAAACAGACGGATCTGGAATGCCGGGGGACAAAGAATTCCCAGAGGGGTTGTAGACTTTTTTGGGTGACTAGACATTGTACTGTTTTTGAGTTAGTCTGTGAGACTGGATTACTTGATTGATTGGTTTATTTATTAGTTGTTAATAAACATTAATGTTATGATGCAACTCTCTCATTTTCATTACCTGTTAGAAGGAGAGAAAGAGGTGGAGAGAGAAAGAGATTGTCGGTGCTAGAGAGAGAGAGAGAGGGATTCCTTGGAGAGAGAGGCTGTGTGTGTAATGTTGTGTGTGGTTGCCTTCCGTTTCGTGTCACGCTTACCTTTATTGAATAATGGAGGGGAGAATCCCCCCAGTTACATATATATATATATATATATATATATATATATAATATATGCTTACACACACACACACACACACACACACACACACACACACACACACACACACATATATATATATATATATATATATATATATATATATATATATATATATATATACTTACGAGACCCGAGTCTCATTTCACATTTGGTAAGCGTTAGGCATTAAGCGGAAGGTGAACTGGTAACACCTTGTCCCTCCCCTCTCTCTCTCCCCTGATACCCAAACATCTCCTTTTCCCTCTCTCTCTCACTCTCTCTCTCTCTCACTCACCCGACTCTGGCAACAGCCTTCCCCTCTCTCTCGACTTGCAACCTCTCTCTCCATTCATTAGGTCATCAAGTCAGAGTCGGAACTACCAAAAATAGACATTTATTGGAAGCAAAGTACTAAATGAATAACTCAGGTTCTTACAGGATAATAATGGAATGATAACCCACAGTTCAAGTAACTTAGATAAACCCCCGGTATTTTAATAGTCTTAATCAGTAATTAGTCACACCAATTATCTCCTCTCCAAAATATAGTTTCCTCCACACAGTCCCCTCACTAGGACACTTAGTCCCCTACACTAGATCCACCTGTTTAAAAGACAGGAGGGACACACTAATGAGCATACACAATTGTAAAGACAAAGTCAAAAGATTAAATGAAATAGAACATCTTTACAATATATCAAAAACACAGTAAGCCACAACTTTGGCTAAAGCACAGTAACTCTTACCCATCTCCAGCTAGAATCTTCAAGCACTTAATAAAGAAACATTGCAGAGCTATCCGCTCTTTCTCTCAAGGCAACCATCTCCATTGTTCTGGCTAATACCTGCCATTAAGAACGTACATAGCTCGTACACGTACACATGAATGCACACTCTTCGTCCACACTTCAGGTAACTGGTTGCAGCTAGTTTTCAAAGGCACCTTGGACAAGCTCTCATGGCACTGATATGCTTAGGTAAGAATCACACCATCACGCCACCCAAAAAGATACTCAGCATTCTTAAGCTGAGATGTCTTGTCACTTGGACTCTCTGTATCTAAGGAAGTTAAAGATGATGAGTCTGTACATTCCTCCTTTTTACACACACACACACACACACACACACACACACACACACACACACACACACTATATATATATATATATATATATATATATATATATATATTATATATACAGAAGGCTCATCAGTAGAACAAGTAGAACTCCAATACCTCACTCTGCTCCACTCACCGCTATCTTGCATGAACTTTTGGTATCTGGCTGTTACGATTATTCACGCCCCCTGCCCCTCGCCCATCTTCTAATACATTGTAGGACTTCCTCTCCTCATGCATCTCACCACTTCCAATTTACGCTCTCTTTTTGCCAGCATGTAAGCTTTCAATCTTTCCACTTGCCCAGACACCTTAAAACATCCAAACCAACATTTTTTTCATTTCCTCCTCTATATACCTGGTATCATTACAGTGTATTTGCATAAACGGATGAGACCCAAAACAGCTAGTTCGAAAATATCTAGTCTAAAAGAGCTAATTCCAAAATAGCTATCATACCCAAATAGCTAGTGTACCAAAATAGCTAGTTCTAAAATAGCTTGTCCCAAAACAGCTAGTTCCAAACTAGCTTGTTCAAAACAGTTACTTCTGACGGTATCTAAGATATTTAAAGTATTTTATTTAATAATGAACGTAAATGTGTAGTTATGCACACTTAAAGGATTAGTAATCTATACTTTTTTATGGCTGTAATAGCCTTCTCCATGAGTTGATTCTAAAGCTAAAATCGGTTCAGTAACATAAATACTGCATGAATTAATGCTCAGCGGATTCGTTACCTTGTTGGGTGGTTAATTAAATTTGTTGACTTTTACAAAGCATAAATCAAAGTTATATTTACAAGATCAAAATTCATCTAACCTATACATTAGTTATCACGTACTTGTTCTCGTTTGAAAATATATCTGCCTGATATAAAATGCACAGAGAAGTAAGATTTAGACTGTTGTAATTCATTAATCTATGACGCCATTGCATCCTGTGTCTGCCTAACAAAACCACAAAAAAGTGAGTTTCTCATTATACGATGACTTTATGGAATGGCATAGTCGAGAGAGAGAGAGAGAGAGAGAGAGAGAGAGAGACGACTTGAAGTTTTTTTTCGTCATAACAATCTTAGGGCATATTTCGTTTATCTTTTGGATGATATCATATACCAAAGACAAAGGACGACCACACAAGAATTGCAAAGAATCTAAAAATAACGGTTGCTTATTAATTTGAGTATGTTATTGGTATTTGCTTCCATCAATGAAATAAAAATGGAACTAATATTAACTCTGGTCTTTGGATGGTAAATGAATTTTCGTATTATGAAACTCATAAATTGTGGTTTTTTTTTTTTTTTTCTTTTTTTTTTTTTTTTTTAATAAAATCACAGAAACCAAATAATTCTGGTATTCCGATGCAAAAAGCTTTGCAATTCAAGTGAATAGTATTTTAAGTAAAAACATATTTTTGCACTTAATGAACTAAATATTTATCTTTTTCGTAATACAAAAAAGCGCTGTGAAGCGATCTATGTGCCCAGTCTAAAAGGAAATATAGAGGGAGGGGAGGGGAAACTATCTTTGTCTAACAAATGGTTTCACTATTGTTTTATATATCAACGATAATTCACCTGAATCATTTAAATTTCATGACTAGTTATCAATGTTGAAACTGAACAAAATGTTCAGACGGTAAATAAATACGCGTTAAACCCACTGAAAGGGACAGGAAGACAATGCAATATATATATATATATATATATATATATATATATATATATATATATATATATGTGTGTGTGTGTGTGTATGTATTATATAGTATGTATGATGTATGCATGTATGTGTGTGTGCGCGCGCGTTCGTGTTTGTGTGCATTTCACTGCAATGTCTTCCTGTCACTTTCAATGATTTTTAACGTGTATTGGGAGATGATCTAATACTGGAGACTCATTTTTTCCAGATTTCATCTTCGTTCCATATTAGCTTAATGTAAGGTGAAAGGAGGCTAACAGGAATTGCAGTAAATCAGGTCAATTAAACATTAGTGAGACTGGTGTAAATTCATATAATAATATAATATATATTATTATATTATATATAATATACTATATATAATATATATAATATATATATAATAAAGGTAAAAAAGCCACGAGTGAGAGATAAACACTGGAGTAGCTGCAGGATCCTTCGACTCAACGTCCTTTACTTAGCAGACAGACTGACATACATGAGAAACTGAGAGAACAAGGAAGGGTCGTATAAATGACAGATAGGGATCATAAGGAAATTAGTTCCCAGAATCCAACACACCTGGAGAATAAGTAACCTTCCCAAACAAGCATAAACATGGGTACAATTTAAGACCAAAAAGATT
>NC_087202.1:136013663-136021163 GCF_015104395.2 Macrobrachium nipponense | reverse complement strand
TGTACATTCTCTCCTTTATTATATTACCTGCTTTTCCGTTATGAAAGTGTTTTACGTGAGGTGTAATATTGCATTTCCTACTAGCAATCCTTTGTTTTTTAGTAACAAGGATATGTATTCGTTTCCATGTCATATTAGTGTCTTAACATCACCAAATGGTTAGATTAAACATTTTATCGGATTAAAGCCATTATCAAAGTGAGTTGTTAAAATTTTTGATTTCCATAACTTAGAATAATATATCACGCGTTAAGATTGGCTCGTCTTTCTCTCATTACACAAATGTTGTGGTAAAACAAATGTGAACTTCCAAAAGGATGCATGATTAGTCTCTTACAGTCAGTGACTCTTTATAAGCTTGTGTCGTTGTGTCTCACTTCCAGACGGCTGATCACTTCTTCCCGTCAGTTCTTCCGACTTCAAATGTGCTCGTTACTCGATCGATCCCCTACGACTTAGTAGTTATGCATGTTTCGAACTATTGTTATTATAATAGTGGTTGTTAACCTCGTAGATTTTTTTGTATTGTCCGATAATAATATAAGACTGCGCAACTCCTATGGATAATGGAATACGGATTGTATATCACCGTATGTTTTTACAGAATTTCATGGTACATAAGACACTTTTCGTGTTGATATGAGTTCCTAACTCTGAAGTAGATTTCCACAATCTTTTCCGACACTCCTGCGATAAATGAACCCTGGTTGGGGGTAAGTGAAATATTGGGTGTAAATTCCGTGGAGTTTCACAACCTTACCTGTCCATACTATCAATACTGTACCCATGAGCGAGTGCATGCATGTTGGTAAATTAAATTCAAAGATTTGCAGTAAACTTTCATGTTCCCTCGTTAACGTTAAGATAACTCTAACCAGGACTCGCTGTTGTGATTCCTTCTTTTCCTACTAATTCGTTATAGGTTTTGAAAGGTTTCTCGCAACAGTCAGTGCTGGCATAATTACAGCGATATTTTTGCTAAAATTTCTTCTGGAGATATTTCCGTATTCGAAGTTTTGACTGGGTGCAATTAGGTTGCATAGCACAGAACACAGATTACCTCAGATATTTACAGTTTAGGACAATGCTAATTCGCATCCACTACTGACCCTATAAGACTTGGAATTAGAACTAAGCTAAGCGTTTACTTGATAACCAAATGATTGGTACTTAATTGTACTTTTAGTAGCGGTTTCATCTGGTGTTCTTACTATCGAGTTTAGTGTGGAGCTTGTTTTATTTATCATTAAGAAAGAATCGTCAAATTAACATCATTAATATGGTTTGCAAACTGACCCATTCAAATTAAGAATTACATATGTTCGTTAACGGTGTAGAATGTATTGTGATGAACTTTGCTTTCTACCTAGAGAGATGCCAACAGTGATATCCATGACTATTCTGTGGATAATACGGTTTTATTTATTATATATATATATATATATATATATATATACATATATATATATATATATATATATATATATATCTGTAAAAAATATTCTGTGTTACAACAGAATTCCATCTAATAAAAGAAGCCCATAAGAACAATAAAATATAGAGAAAAAACACTATATTTCAGAGACTGCTGCCTCCCTCTTCAGGTAGATGAATGGAGAAAAGTTACAGAAAAGGTGGTATTTGTACCAAGAGGTCCATCCACAGATAAGCCAATTTAGGTCACTCCCGCAGATAATCTTCCTTTAATATTCTTAAGCGTTGGTTGAATGAAAATCTTGTTGATAATATCTGATTCCCATGCTCTTTTTGAGATGTTCATTACCTGCCTCTGTTCAATCAATGCCGATTCCATCATTTGCTGCTATAAATTATATGTGACAAACTCCAGTTTATTCTATGGTTATGTTCATTTATATTGTTGAAAATAGCCGGGTTCTGTTGTCCAAACCTTACTGACCGTTTATGTTGTATTAATCTCTGGGGAAGTGACTTTTCCTGTAAATCCGATGTAAGATTGGTGGGACAGTCCAGGCATGGCATTTCGTAAACGCCTGTATCTTTGGAGGATGTCTTTTGTTGGACGTTAATCAGGTATTTGGCTAAGGCATTGGGTAAGTAAATGCAAAAGGGTTAGATTTTCCGAGGGTTTGGGTCACCATCTTAATCCTGTCCAGGTAGAATATTACGTTTGCTTTGTGAATTGCTTTCTCAATTATATGATCAGGATACCTTAAAGACGAAAGTTGCTTACGAATTAGTTCAAATTCTTTTTCCAGGAAATCTGGGGAACAAATTCGTAAGGTTCTTAAGAATAGGTTGTTGGCTACGCCTATCTTGATAGGAATGTCATGATAGCTGAAGTAGTAAATGTATGAAAGTGAGAACATTGGTTTTCTGTATATGGTAAATTGGTATTCTGTCGTGTGTCTGATTATTTAAACATCAAGAAAAGGAATTTTGTTGTCTGTTTCCCATTCAACTTTAAATTTGATGCTGGGCACTAATGCATTTAATTTTGAAAGGGATTCATTAAAATTGCTCCATCTATTACCCCAAAATGATAGAATATCATCTACTTATCTCGTCCACAGCATTTTTATTGCATTTATTACTGTAGTTTCAAGTATGCCATGTACAGATTGGCTAAAACAGGACCTAAAGGACCACCCATACTACACCCAAATGTTTGCTTATAGAATGGTTCCCAAATGAAAATACGTTATTAGATACACATAATCTAACTAACTTTATTATATTGTCAAGCGCTAATGGGAAATTATCTGAATAGGGGGATAATTTTTCCCTCAAAAACTGAAGAACGTCCTGTACTGGTGCTTTTGTGAATAGGGAATCTATGTCAAGGCTTAAAAGTTTTATGTTGTGAAGTGGTATATGTGCTTCTCTGAATTTGTGACAAAAATCTTCCGAATGTTTAAAGTGACTGGGAGCAAAAATGCCTAAAAAGGGAGAAAGGATGCCAGCTGACCATTTAGAAATTTTTAATTGAAGGATGCCTCATTAGTTCTTTTAGCAACATGAATATGAGCGATGGTCTTTTTAAGATGGACAAATTGTTGAAAGGCTTTATTCTTGATGATTTAAAGGTTAAAAGAGTTGTTAGATATTTTACAAAAAGATAGTTTTGTACCGCGATTTGTAGTAGCTGCATTTTCCGCTAAGTACATTTTCTGTTTTGAACAATATTTATTTGCATAGTTAAGTAGGTTGTTGACTTGTTTTATTATTATTTGTGACCTCATATTGCTTTTTCGTATAAGTTGTTTTCTTAAAATTGTTTAGTACGCTGAAGATGACTTTGAATAAAAGTTGAAGTCCTGGTACCTCCTTTCATTTTCACGTGAGGAACTCTTATACAATTCACCCACGGACCATTGTGGAATTTAAATACACACACACACACACACACACACACACACACACACACACACACACACATATATATATATATACTATATATATATATATATATATATATATATATATAAAAGTGTGTGTGTGTGTGTGTGTGTACAGGGTGTAACACGAGTTTATGCAAATATTTAGGGGGAAAATGAAACGAAAAATCATTCTAAGCAGAAACATTTTCTATAAACATGTGCATTTTAAGGCGTCGTTTGTCGGTAAGGTGATTTTTTTAGAATTATCGTTATCATTAAATGGCCAAGTAAGGTGGCACACAAGGGATGTCGGAGTACACAAGGCTATGGGAGAGGGATGGGGAAAGGAGCTGATCATTTCACTTGTTATTCTAAACTTTTCTGGCAAGATGTGTTCGGGGTTACAAGTGTCAGAATCCTTATTCATTTTGTGAGCAAGAAACTGCAGGCAATGCCTTACCGTTCCAGTATTGTGAAATATGCAGATGTGATGTTTATGTAAGGGTTTTACAATAGTGAACTCCACTGTTATAAAAAAAGAAATAGGCAATTAGGCCGATGTGACTGAAATACTTTCAAATAAAATGTATTCTTTAGATACTGAACAAAGGGGAAAATGAAAGTATTATTAAAACCTTCTCCCTCTCCATCAATGGTATTCACTGGGATCCGATAAAGGAAAGAAAAGCAAGCGATTGGAATCTCCTCTCCATCCAAAAGATAAGGCCTATTTATTAAACACCGATCAAAGATTTAAAAGGTATTTTCAAAAATCTCTCGTTCTCCATTAAAAGTATTCATCGTACACAAGTTGAAGGAAAAAACACACTTAAGAAAACGCTTTCATCTCTGTCAGAGGAAAATGAATGGAAACACTATGGAAAATTCACTTTGTTCAGTCTTTCCTGAAAAACGTAAGTACGTTATTATATTCATGCAGTAATCGAAAGATTAAAAAAGCTGACATTGTTCAAAGCTCAGTGATCTCGCTACCTGCCTTCCCTCCTCATCATGATTATTGTCATTACCTATCACTCATTCACCATAGGCCTAGTCCTGACTCCTGATTCAAAAATTCCGTGACATGTACACTCGACAAGAAAACTGAAGATACAGTTTTCATTAGCTTTCGTTCATCCAATTTCCCATTTGTTTTTACTGGAAAGACATAATATCGCTAAATTTACTCTGGAATATGAAAATATAACTGCAAATTTATATCTATAAGTTAAAACTGCAAAACAAAACCGTTCAGATACTTAAAAACATGATATATGTCCGAATTGATTGGAATTTCTCAGATGGATTCGTTCATAGAGATCTTGTAGATAGAATGTGAATTTCTGATTTTAGTACTATGTTTCACGACGACAATATTTACTCGTTTTTGCTTCATGAACGGGGATATATTGCATCATCATAAGTGGTGAATGCAATTATTTTAGTTTCTACAAACTTATGTTTGTGTTCCAAAGCGATTAAAGTTAGCTGACGTCAATGGCAGTCAATGTTGCGACAGCTAAGGTAGGTTGAACAAATCTAGTTGCATCCGCAAGAGCGTTTTCTATGATGTGAGGAGGAGCCCTAGAACTTCGAGCGGGAAAGCGCAAGTCACTGTATACTGACTAACGTAACAGATTCACACTTTGATTACTTTGACGTTGACATGGATCGAATGCTAGTTGCTGTTTACAAAGCTACTGTCTTTAAAAATAAATCTTAATCAAGGTTAAAGTAACATGTCAGCTCAAAGATTTTCTGGCTATATGCTCCCATTACAAAGCAGTTCTTAGTAGCCTACAGCCCGACACGACTGCATTTCTTTGCCGCTAGGCTGAAAGATCTCCCACGATATAAAACTTTAATTGTCTGTGCAATACATATTGAGTTATTTGTGTTAATAAATATTTTTACTTAACACAGCTTTTTTCGTGAATGATTTGTGGATGAAACCCGATTTTCATAAGTAAAGACTATATCAAGAGAGCAAGAATGACCGCACCGTGTCTAAAATTGTCCACGTTTTTTTGCAATCTTTGAATACTACCGCAACTGCCGAATGTAATCAAGATTAGGGTATGAATTTCTTAGAGAATTAACTTGAATATTATGATCCTTCAAATTTTATCTAGCTGCAGCACGATCATATCCTATCGCGCAAGGATAGGCCTATCGATAGAGATACTTAATTCATTATATTTTCTTCTGCCTTTCCCCTGTCACAAGTCCGTCACCAGTACTATAATTCTCTCTCTCTCTCTCTCTCTCCACTTCTAAAACATACTTTAAAAATATATATTGCTCTCTTTCTCTCTCTCTCTCCCCACTTTTGAAACATTTGAAAAAATATCACTTAATCTCTCAAAGTAAATATAATGAATTAAGTATCTCCATCGATAGGCCTATGCTTGCGCGCTCTCTCTCTATCGTCAGAATATTTCATTCTTTACTGTATTGTTCCTCACGATTTCCACAAGTACTGCCCAAATTTTAAAACCCTTTCTCTCATTGTTTAGGATCCGTCTTTAATTACGTATGAATTTTACGTCAGTTTAGTGTCAAAGATTACTTATGAATAAGGTTTCACAGTAGGTTTTAAAAAAAGATGATCGATATTCTACCCTGAACTGACGATACCAAACTAACATTAATGAATAATACAGAGCCTGTTTCTACATTCAAGTATAAATGATTATCGGACCTCAACAGAATCTTTATGGGTAAAGTTGATGGAAATCTAGAAAGCAACAAACGCTATGATTTTGAAGCTCCGCCCCTTTTCAAGAGTTGCCAGGTGTGTCATTATTGAACAATATACTATGTCCGAAGATTAAAAAAAACTGTATCTTAAGTTTCCTTGCCGAGTGTACACTACTTTCCTGATACCTAAAGCTAATCATTAAAATCAGATTACAATGAGGTCTGTTCACGTGTGAATTACTAATTGAAGGGACTGCAATGTTACGTTTTTCAAAAACCTCCGGGAAAAAAAATCGTAATTAAAAGTCTACCAATCCAGCTGCCTAATGCACTTCATTAACCCACCACCGCCACCCCAACCCCATTCCCTGACTACTCAGACATCGTGTGCGCCATATTGGCCGAGAGCAGTGTTAAGGAAAACTGGTTATTTTAAAAATTCACCTCTGATAAACAAAGCCTTAAGATGCATATGTATGTAGAATATTTTCTGCTTAGAATGACATTTTTATTTTTTCACGAAATATTCGTATAAGCATACCAGTAGAAACATAACAGTAAACAAATAGAATCGTATAAATGCCTTGACGATAAACTGAACTAGACCGCTCTCATATTTAAATTGAAGCAAGATATGCAAGAGAACTTTTTCACCCGTTATAGTAACCTTAACTAAAACAAGTGTGATTATACCAGAAACTTCAGTAAACAATGAAAATATAAATTCCATTATGATTATAGTACTTCATCCCGAATAACATTATTGTTTTGCATAAATCTATCCTAAATATTTAGAACCTACCGAGTTTTAAAATTGAATTGGTTAAAATAAAAAAAGGGTTGTACATGGAATACCGAAGAGTGCATTCATTTTGTTTGGCTTCTGTCCATACAAAAAATAAGCTTTCCGTTCGATAATAGCTTTTTATTGAAGGGTAAAAATGTATTTTGCCTATACCGTTGGTTTCCACAACAAACAGAATCCTTTAAAATTTTCGAATTTTGGATAAGTACTGGATATTGGAATTGCTTTCGAAAACAGATCGTTTGTGTTTAACTCGAAGCTTTATTAACAAGTACTTACTACTTTGGATACTGTTCAGTGTTCAAAAGTATTTAGAAGGAGCAGACAAGATAGGCCGCTGTTACCGAGAATGGTTTTTGGACGGGTAGCTCTTTCACTTTGTATTGTTCAAAGATTATTGATTTCTCTGATCAGCAATGATTACCGTTTTGGAACAGTAGTCAGAACAGCAATATTGAGGTCCGAAAAATACACGACTCTCTGGACTCGACATAAAATAAACTCTCAGGACATCCCGGTTATTCAGGATAATCTTGTTAAGACTATTGAATGAAAAAAGTACTAATGACCCTCACTACATTAAGGATCAACTTAAGAGGAATGTGCTGTACCATTCCATTTTGCAAGTCTATCGTT